>NW_005842472.1:1214269-1255837 GCF_000455745.1 Alligator sinensis | reverse complement strand
CAGCATCTACATGTGCATTGCTGCACACGAAAAAACTCAGCAGCAGGATAGTACTTGTATTTACAAGTACTAACCTGTTGAGAAGTTTATTACTTTCCTGCAGCATATGTGTAAATGCCAAGATGTTTACTGCAGAGCTAATTAGGCAACTTCACAGTAAATGTCTTGTGTAGACTTGCCCAGTGTCATTTTTCAGAAGGACTTTTGGGTGAGCTGTGGGCTAAGTATTATGTATATAGCTGTTCATAAACTGTGACAAATCTGAGATCAACTACTACTTTTGGTTAACTCAGGTTAGATGAACAGAATTCACAGTTAACAACATAGTAAGTGATCATTGGGAGGCTGTGCATGGGAGAATGTACTCATTATAGTGGTAAGTAGAAAAACTGAAAATGTTAAAAAAAATAAGCCTATGCAAATTAATATGGAAGGATACTATAAACTACCCCTGCAACTAATTGTGTGCTTTTCCTTGCATATAGCTTTTTGCCACAAAGTTCTATTTACAACACACAATAATTCATACTAGAGTCTTGTAACTTGATCTCAATCCCATTCTTGTGGAAGGCAAGGTTCCTAGTAGAATAGGATAAAAAGAATAGTATAGACTCTGTTCTAAATATTGTAGTTCACAGCCTGCTACAACAGAGGCTGATTAACAGGAACAGTTAAGGAACAGCTAATGGCATGCTGCTGCAGAAACTGAGTAACAAAACAACAGGAATTAGGTCTGTGCAAATGAACTTTGCAGATATGAACTCCATCCATGCTTATGCGTAGATCCAAATAGAAGCCTGTTGGAACCTTCAGAATCAGCTTGTCCATAATAGACTTGCTTCAGGACACAGGAAATTGAGCCTTGATAGGGATAGTGTTGGCAGAAGGTTGGGTCAAAGTTAATTCTTTTCTGCTGTTTTACCAAACTACAGGATTAACCTTTTTTAACTTTTCCATTTACTGCCCTTAAGGTGTGTCCCTTTAAAAAAGCAAATTAGTGTTATCATGGATCTAGCTTTAGCTTTAACATCCCATATTTTCCTATGCTCCATTCCTGACCAACTGCTAAACTGGATTTAGCACGGCAGTTTTCTGAGCCCTCTTTTCTTATAACCTTGTTCACTACCTATTTTGCCACTAGCTGGGTATAGCTTTTCAGTGGTTTGGTCTGGGTATACTTGGAGGGTTTGACTGATTTTTCTTTTACTACTTTTTGCTGTTTTGTGATCTGTTGAGTTTTTATTCCACTCAGGATATTGTGACTGGGATGAGTGTAAGATGTTCTTTACTTCTTCTTTATAAAGACTCTTATCTCCTTATTAAAGCCCCCTTAGTGGGACTATTGTGAACACTGTGATATGTTGTGATATATTAAAACTGCAATATTTAGCCAGTGACAGTCCCAGCCTAAGGTTTGTCCCTGATATTTCAGTTTTTGAAAATGTTGCAGATGTATACATTCCATTTAAAATATTATGGGTTTTAATATTATATCATCTTTATTACTTCTGCATAATTCCATTTTCATACTAATAGCACTAGTGAAGAAAATGCTCTAGTACTATTGATATGCCAAAAGATGCCATCACATAATAATTGAAATATTCTCTTATTTTTACTTTAAATTTCAAGAAATTTCACAGGTTTTTAAAGCAAAAAAAAAATTCCACAAATAATTCTTAAGGAATTTCCACTGGAATTGATCAGATTTATAGTTAGCTGTTGTTTAGGTTGATTTTAATTCTTATTGTTAGATGCGTCATTCAAGAAACATGGTACCACTCTTAGAAAATTCTCTCCAATGCCTGAAAAAGGGTGTTTGTGCACTAATGCTGGCAAACAACAATTTTTCCAACTATTCAGGTGGTCTAATAAAAGATACCATATTTACCCAAATAACCTTGTCTGCCTATGTCTTTACATCAACATGGCTACAACCAACAACCCTAGAAAATTCTTAGAATTCTTAGTATACAAAAACTATCCTTTGCACTATTTGACCACTGATGTTCATCTTATGAAAGCAGAAAAGCAAAACAAGTGCATTTGGTATGTACTTAAAGTAATAATTGAATAAACAAATGTACCGTAATCAAATATTAAGACTATGTAATTAAGCAGTCAGTAGTCAGTAAATGCCACATGCTGTTTTAATTCTGTTCCATTGTGCATATGCTTCATAATACAGTCCTAAATACATAGTTATAACAATGCCAAGATTTTAGACAGCTTCTTTCTCATAGAGTTTTTATATATAAAGGTTTATAAAGGTTTTTATATATAAAGGTTTATAAAGGGTTATCATTACCCCCACTTCACAAATTAGGAAAGAAGCCCAAGATAACTCAGTAGGCAAGTTGTGGAGCAGGGACAGAACCTAGACTGTTTCCCATAGTTTGACTGCCTCAGCATGAAAACTGGATGGTGAACAATGAATGAGAAAGATATTGCATAGCTACATCCACTAATGTATGAGAAATGACATTCGACCCACTCACTATACGCTGTGTAAACTAAACACTAAATGAAATGGGGAGTCTGTGGAACTGTGACTTAAATTATGGTAGTAGTACAAGGACTTGATTTGTGTAGGGACAGTGTCCAACAAAAGCAAGTTCTGGTCCATGATGGGGTCCTATGTGCTACTGAAGTAATGATATACTCTGAGGGTGCAAGGGTCCCATCACTTATGTAGGTGAAAGATTGGATTTCCTTCAGACTTACACATGAACAAGAGCAAACAAAACTTGGTTAAAAATAAAGCACAAATCTGTGTGATCCTTGCCCCTTGCATTACACACCTTTGCCTACTTCAGTACAGACAGTCCATGGTGACAATCTTCTCCATCCTCCTCAGTTAATTCTGAGACAACAGGTGGAACTTTATGACAAAAACATCTCGGAAATCTATTTAATTAACAAACAACTGCAGGGTAATTTCAAGAAAAGCCTGAAGGCGGATAGTGAAATAGCAAATTCTACTTTGAATACTTTAAAAGGAAAAAGGAGACTTAAGAACAAGAATGAAATGGCAATAGGTACAATTGAACTGAAGATTGTAGTCAAAATGTAATTGTATAGGATGGAGCTGTGGATGTGAACTGCCAAATATTTTATCTACATATATAGCTTTCAAATATTCTTGACTTTCACCTGCCTGAATTTTAGATTCCTGATTCTTCTCTTAATTCTAGAAAAGTGAATCTTTAAGGAAAATATTTTAGTGAAAACAGTAAGAGAAAAAAGGAAATTAGAATATAATTGTCAACTTAGTTCTTTTTCTAGATGGCAGTTCTGAGCAGTCTCAGTTGAGAAAAAAACATTTCTTCTTAGTCAAAAAGCATCTTTATGAATTTAGAATTTGTTTATACCGGATTGGAGGGATACTACTGTCATGGTGCTTTCTGTTAAATGAGATGGAAAGATGGGCAGTAAAGAAATCATTAGCAAGTCAATGGACAATGGTAGGACAACAGCTATAGGTATTGCTGTGACACTCAGCTTTAGAGATCTGAATTGGATTATACAGAGAACCAGTGGTTGTATTATGGCTAAAGGAAATGATCAATGCTTCAGAAGGAGGAGGAAAACTCCCACAGTGACTGCCAATGTGCCATAGGGAGAAATTCTTTCCTGATCCAGATTTGGCAAATGGTTCAACCTTCTGCATGTGAGAATGAAATAGCACACTGTGGCTTACCATCTGGCAGTGCAGAGTATTTGGAAACAATTGGGCTGATTCAGTACACAATCCATTGGCTCTCTGCATGAGGAGAATAATGCTTACTGTACTTCAATACAGAGAGCTCCTCAAGGTATGTAATATAAAAATAGGGCTTTATTTCATGCTTTCCCTAGAGTATGTACCCAAGAGCTACAATTAGCCTCCTACCAATAAAGATAGGATGCCCTCAGTAATTTTTTTCTGAACAGGTTGAACTGTTCAGATAGGTTGCAAACCTCCTTGTCCTTTCAAAACATCTCTGTCTTTTGGTCCTAATGTCTTTAGTTTGTTTAAGAATATGTTCTAACATATCAACATTTAAAACAATGATCCTGCCCAGACTATATTATTGTCAAAAGGTTTCCTTTATTAGGTGGTTTAAACAATAAATGTAGTACCAAATAGGAATACAGTAGTATTTGGGGTTGAATTATCATGTAATAAGAAAAAGAAGAAAACAGGACAAATCATTAATTAAAGAAGTGGGTAGATCCAGGCTTCTTTCTCGTCCTGTGAGAGCCAGTGCCCAGGCGACTCTCTGTCCAGGTTTATATAATTAGACATTGCTCTCTGTTAATGATTTTAATGTTCTATTACCATGTTTTCCTAAATCCAGGACAACCCCCAATAATTAGATTCTATCTGTGTAAAAAATTTAGAAATTTGTTGTAAATTAGATTATATGTATATCATCTAATTATTGGGGAGCCATCGTAAATTCATCCCTCCACCACTGAAACAGGGAAAGCAGCAGGAGGCAGGCAGCCCCTACCACTTGTCTTATCTCCCCACCCCTTGTCCCCCCTGCAGCAAGCCCCTCCAGCAGTGCCTGTGCCTCTGCTGTCTGTTTCCCCTGCAGCCTCTACCCTCCTATAGCCTCTGTCCCCTGTCTGCTCCCCACAGGTTCCACCCTCACCCTTTCCTGCAATCTCTGCTCCATGCCTACTCCCCTACAACCTTTGCCATCTTCAGCCTCTTCCCCCATCTTCTCCCCACAGCCTCCACCCACTCCCCACTACAGCCTCTGCCCTCATCTGGTCCCCACAGTCTCTGCTCCTTCCCTCCATGCAGCCTCTGCTTCCCTGCAGCCTTTGCCCTCTCCCTGCCTGAAGCCTCAGCTCCCTTGCAGCCTCAACCCCTTTCCTGCCCCCTGAAGCCCTTGCCTCTTCATATACCCTCCCCTCCCCTGTTGCTTAGTATCAGGCCTGGATCCAGCTCTGGCTCCATTCCCTCCTGGACATAGAGCACATGTGAACTCTGGCCCCTGCTCAGCCACACAGCAGTGTTCTGGGACTGGACCTGCTGCAGCCATTGCTGTGTGACCAGACTGGGGCCGGGGCTTACATGTGCTCTTTGCCTAGGAGGAAATGGAGCTAGAGCTGGAACCAGAACCAGAGCCACACCTGATAGTAATACTCTCCTCATCTTGGATTTGAGTACAAGAGTGTGTGGGGGGCGGGGGGTGTGCAGATGGCTGCTTCAGCTTTGACTCAGTCCCTGACCCAGGCTTGGGACCAGTGTCAGAGCTGCAGCAGCCACCTGTCCCCTCCCCGCTCCTTGTACTCAGATTCAATAAAAGGGGCTTTTCTCCCCATGTTGAACAGGGGGAAAACCCCCTGGCTTGATTGAAGTAAATATGCCATTTATTACTTTGACACTGACAATGTACCATTCATTTAAAGAACACTTAGTCCTCAAGCCAAGCAAAGAAAGTCACATTTAAGGTTGATATTATAGTATAAGGTTGTCCAACTTTTAAGTAGCTGATAGCTACATATGCATGGGCTGCACCAGCAGGGACTGAAGGTCATGAGGACCATATCAGCATAAGCCATTTGCCCCCAGGCATGCACTGTGCAGGTGCTGCCCCCTGCACCATGCACCAAAGACAGCACTCCCAGCTACACCATGCACATGGGAGCCCCTCAGGCTCCCGCTACACAATGGACACAAGCACCCAGCCCCACCCTAATCTCACTGTATCATGGGCTCCCCTGGCACTTCAGGCTCTGCTGCACTGTCCCCTGTGGCAAGTGCAGGAAGCAGAAGCTGGAGGAGAGAGGGGGAATGCAGAGACCCCAGCTGCTCCTGCAGCTGGAGCAATGGGGGCCATGGGGGCTGTTCAGGAGTCTGAGGGCTGCAAATTAACCCCTTGTGAGCCACATGTGGCCCATGGACCACCACTTGCACAACTCTGTTGTAGTAGGACTTGGACTGCTCTTTTAACATGATCAGATGTTCTCTGATTTGGGAAGTCCATTAATCAATGTCTTGATTCTGACTGGCTTCTGTCACCAACTTGAATATTCTTTTAAAGTAAAACTGACCCCTCAAAAGAGGGTATTTGCAATATTGTCTGCATTGCTGAAACTCAGTAGTAAACTGGCTGGAGCTGGGAGGGTATAAATGGAGATAAGGCATAGATTTACAGAGGAGGACGTGTCAGCAGGATCTAAGGAAGTGTGCTTTTTGGCAGTCTAGTACTTACCATCTGAGAGCCCAAGGTGAGAGGGAGGGCTTGCTTAACAGTGTGCGCTCCAAAATAAGAGTCACAGGGCAAAATAATACAGAGAAATTGTAATAATGTGGGAGTTCTCTTATTTAATATGTGTAAAGATTTCTATCATGGCTGGTGTTAATAATTTACATGTAGTACAGTAAGCATGAGATAAGAGTAGTATGCGGGTTTGAAACCCATTTGGTTCTCCACTGGGTAAGAGATATCTAGTAATGAAGGCTAGATGGCCCTCATCTCAGAGATGATTTTGCTTCAGTGTCTGTCTTCTTCAGAGCCACCTGCTATGCAGACATGGATTTTTGAAGTCAGGAGTTTCCTTTCCAGAACCAACATTGGAAAGGAAACAGGGTATGAATTTACTGTTCATGAGAGAGATATTAATAACTCTAACTTGAGCGAGTCATAGTCCAGGAAGGCATTGTGCAAGCCCCACTATGCAGTGCTCCCATCTCAATTTATGAGCTGGAACACAGCAGTTTTTACAGCCCTGAGCATACTGCCAGATATACCAAAGAGTGCAGTGGCTTTGTAAATAGAGAGACAACAGGTGAAAGCACCAAACATACTTTCACTGTTTAACTAGATTTTAAGGTGAACAAAGCAATGATTCACTGAGCTGTCTTGACCTCTGGATCAGTTATTCCAATAGTTGAATTCTGTGTCTCAGCCGTAGGCACTGAGCACAGCTGAATTTTAATTGAGTTACATGTCAGCAGTAAGCTCAGGAATAGATTCACTGTGTCTGGTAAATATGGGTCCAAATTACCCTCCCAAACTTCTGGGGCCCCCTTTATCCTGAACCTGATTCATGCCCTGATGACTGGAGAAAGTATTGTCAACTTCCCATCATGTTGCTGACAGAACTAGGCATTTCTAATTTCCTCCAAGGGCTCTAGAGAATCCCTGCCAGTGGTGGTTGCCCAGAAGCAGTATATGACCTGTGTCCACTTTTGGCCAGCACCACTACTCTTGCTATTGCCAACTACCAAATGAAAAGACTATATGGTGATTCTCCATAGCCATAACTTCCACTTCTTGTCTGCCCCACTGCCAGAGACCCTGCTTTTTGACTTACATTGCCAGACTCCATCTTAAACCAGGTAAATCTACCTTATTATATGACAAAAGCTGTTGCTGTTGTTTTCCCATACCTCTTATCTTACAGTTTGTAATTAATCACCACCCTGGAAATCAAACATGAAGGGATTTGTATGTTCCCTTTAAAATATGTATTTTGGTTCCCTTTCAGCTGAACTGCTTTGGCCTTTGTCACACCTGTTCAGTATATTATTCTGCATAGCACATACTGCACTTCACAAGTCCCACTGATTCATGCTGAAAGGACAGGGAGCAGAGGCACTGTGGCAAATGCAAGAGGCAAAAATGTGGTACAGTTACAGATTGCTGGGAAATCTGTTCATCAGTTAGTAATCAAATTTGTATGCTGATGATAGTTACAGTACATTAAAGCTGAGAACCAAGTTCTGTTCTTAACAACACTGCAGTTCTCAGTGTGGATTATATGAGAGCAAAATCCATACCAGGCACTATACCTATGCACAGGGAAAATTGTAAATTGATCCACATGTATCTGATAGTGCTTCTATATAATTAAATGTTTGATACTTGTTAGTTTATCTTTTGAAGTGCAATTGTTTAGATTTAGTTTATGCTCTTGTTTTTCTCCTTTAATATAAAATTCTGCCCATTGCTGTTTGAGTGGGTTGGGGAAAATGAGGTTATAGGAACAACAAGTTAACTAGAGTGGATTCAAATCCACTACTTCCAGTGAAGGTAGGGACTGAAGTCAATACATCATAGAAATCATATAACAGAAATCATAGAAATTAAGGGCTGGAAGGGACATCAAAAGATCATTGAGTCCAGCCCCCCCTGCTCTGGGCAGGAATACTGCTGAGATCAAATGATCCTAGCAAGGTGTCTGTCCAATCTCCACTTGAAGACTTACAAGGTTGGGGATTGTACCACCACCTTGGGGAGTCTGTTCCAGACTCGGATCACTCTTACATCCAACCTGAAACCATACTATAACAATTAGGCCATTGCTCATTGTCCTCCCCTGGAGTGCCCTAGTAAATAGTTTTTCTCCCAGCTCCTGCTAGTCACCCTACATACTTATAGATGGCCACCAAGTCCCCCAGTCCTAAGGTTTGTCCTCCAGGCCCTTAATCATTCTTGTGGCCGTTCTCTGGACTCTTTCAAGATTCTTCACATCTTTTTTGAAGTGTGGTACCCAGAACTAGACATGGTACTCCAGCTGGGGTCAAACCAATGCTGAGTAGAGAGGAAGTATAACTTCCTTAGCCCTGCTCATGATGCATCGGCTAATGCATCGCAGCATGCCATTAACTCTTTTGACTACAGCATTGCATTGGTGGCTCATATTCATCCTGTGATCAACCATAACCCTGAGGTCCCTTTCAGCCATAGTGCTGGCCAGGACATCTCCTCCTAACCTATATTCATGCTGCTGATTATTTCTCCCCAGATCAGGCACTCTGTGCTTATCCTTACTGAACTGCATCCAGTTCCACCCACCTTTCCAGCTTGTCCAGGTCCACTTGGATCTGCATCCTATCCCCTAGTGTGACCACCTTCCCCCATAACTTAGTATTGTCTGCAAACTTGGCCATCATGCTTTCCGCATCTTCATCTAAATAATTGATAAAGATGTTGAACAGCATGGGGCCAAGAACCGACCCCTGCAGGACACCACTGGCCACCTCCCGCCAAGACAATACAGACCCATCCACTAAGACACTCTGGGTTTGACCCCTTAGCCAGTTGCCAGCCCACAATCCCCCAGTTTTTTTTTTTATAAGAGTGTCATGGGAGACCATATTGAAGGCCTTTTTAAAATCCAAGTATATGACATCAACTGTATCTCTAACATCTAAGTGGTTCACTACTTGATCATAGAAGGAGATGAGGTTGGTCAGATATGATCTGCCTGCAAAAAAACATGTTGGCCTATCCTTAGCATCAAGCCCTCAGCATCAGTCTTAGCTCATGTGCAATGTGTTCATATGTGGCCATAAGCATGAAGTCATAGTTTTAAGTGCACAGTGCTCCTTACAATAGTGGTAAATAAGTAAAACCTTTAAAAAAAACAACATTCCAACCAATGGCATAGACTTTATAGTTGTCTGTTAATGATATATTACTCCTTTATACTACAAAGCACAAGATTTTCTTTTAGTATTACCACTACAATGTTTCACCATTCCATGGTATGTCAAATCATGCATTGGATGCTGCAAAATGGGTATTTCTTGGGGTACTTACATTCTTGGGGGATTACCTCAAGTATTTTAGGTGTGTATGAACAAGGAATTGTGGAGATCTGCACATCTTTTCTTGTGTTACCATTCTTATGCATACTTAATTTCTGTACTTTCCAATTTATTCTATAGGAAGGGCCCCCAAACACTAGAACACTGTAGTGTTACTATAGTAGTACTATAATTTAAGCAATTATTATAGTATTTCTATAAGATTATTTTACCAACAGGACTCCATTGGTATAATGATGTGCAAGTTTTCATATAAACAGAGGAGAATTCTTGGTACTGAACGGTAATAGCTGATGAAGTAAGCTTCAGCTTCTGATATATATATATATATATAGAGAGAGAGAGAGAGAGAGAGAGAGAGAGAGAGAGAGAGAGCTCTCTATATATATATATTTGAACTTCCATATTTCTAAAGTATATTTGTCTATATTATTGTTGTTATTGTTGTTAGTATTATTACTATAGCCATTTATTTATATCTATTTAAACCAAGAACATTTGTACAATTAGAAACCCCACATTTAAGAGAATAAAAATGAACACTGAAGTCTAGGAAAACACCATGAGCCACATAATTCAGCTATTATTATTTATTTGGCATTGCTTGGTGTTCTTTAATACAGCTACAGAGCTGGACACCAAGACCTTTAAAGCTCCTGTGACTTTCTGAAGTTGCTCAGGAAAAGTGACCTTTTGATCATTCAGAAAAATTCATTTGGTTTGGTTTTGAAGAAACTAAAGTCAAAATTATCTTAAAATCAGGCTGTATTTTCAATCTTAAATACTATTGGAATCCTAAATATTGTACATTTTCATTTCTGACCAGATTATGTTTGTAATCTTCGTATAATTTATATCCTACTAAAATTACATTGAAACTGCTGTTCAGGTTTGCTTAACATTTTTGGAAGAAAAGAAAATGGACTAACTATCACTGTGTTCAAAGTTTTGCTGGCAGCTTGTCTGATGATTTAACTGTTATTTACACTGAAACCAATATACAGGAAGATTGCAGCCTACTACTCTAAAGGGAGCAAGCCATGGAATTTTTTCATTCTGCACAATGTTATGGGTTGGCAGCCACTCCTGTGTGCTACACAGATCGCCTCCATCTCTTGTGTTTATCCTATAAACAAGAAAGTGCTCCACAATGTTGTCCTAGAAAACCCTCCCCAGCCGAAATCTAAAGCAGCTTGGTCCTGTCTAAGCCATCCATAGACATGCTGCCTACCACGCGGGTTTGTTTTTCATTTATTTGTTAATGAAAACTGGCAGCAGATGCTACACCTTTATTGAGCACATTAATCATAAAGGGAAAACAATATTTCTGCTGCTCTGGCAACTTCTGCACCTCACCTAACTGCAGCCTGCTGCTTTTCTATTTGACCCTGTTCCACAACATATAATTCCCCAAACCACTGGGCTTCTGTTCAAAACAATAAAACTCCAGTTAGAAACTAGATGCTTCTGAGGATTCTGTTGGTACCTGAAACCTTTCATTTTGATTCTGGTTCAATAACCAAGACATGACAGTATACACCAAAAGTCGCCAGTACACGGTACCTGACTGGGGACTTGTCAAAAGAGTTTGCAACCCTGACTTCTAGTGCAGTGTTTTCTAAACTTTTGATATCTGGGGCACACTTCTTTTCCAGATAAAAATTGTAATCAAACTTCGTTCTTAAACCCAAAAGGGTGTGTGTGTGTGTGTGTGTGTGTGTGTGTGTGTGTCTATATCTCTCTCTCTATATATATGTGTAGACAGACACACAGATAGACGGATGAAAACTTACACAATGATGATCAACCTTTTGGCCCCATGTGCTGGATGAGAGGTGCCAGATGGGTCTGATTCTTCCATATGGGTCCACACCACCCAAATCAGCCGTGTGGGGCGGGCATGGCGGGGGCCCAGTCCAGCTGTCTGGGGTGTACACAGCTGGACCTCAAGCCCTCTGTGTGGGGTTGGCCCAGCTGGGACCTGCTCCAGCCTCACAGACCTTGGAAACTTGGTGGAGTGCTCACTGCCTGTGGGAGCCTCATGGCCAGACAACTTGGCTCTATAGGACAGATTTGGTAGTGGTAAAGCATCATTTTTCACACCATTCTTCCGTCAATCTCATGGTACATTAGTGTGCTGCAGCATACCCTTTGGGAATTACTGTCCTAGTTTCTTTACCTTCAAAAAATGTTGCTTCACTATTGTCCTTCTAATTCTGTCCTTCCAAGCATTGCAGTCTGAGCAAAGAAGCTAATGGTTAATTACTTATGGAGACAACATATTATGTAAATTATGTCTATGTGGTACAAGGTAGCCAGTGCTGTGGCTACCAGTGCTGTGAAATTCTGCATTATCCCTGTGTGTATTAGCACCTACAACAGTCCAAGAGCATCGGCCTGGCATAACATACACAATCTCTGAGATGGCCCTTCTCTGTTCAGAATAAGGTATTTGCAAAGCTTGGTACAGAACAACAGGTTATTCACTGCAAATCAAATTTCATGTAGAAATTACTTTTTGCAAAAAAGTAAAGGCTTTAAGCCTTTTTACTGAGAGTTTTTAGCAAACCTCAAACTCTTCCTGCAATGTAAAGCACCAAGAGGAAGTATTTTGCTGTCATCATTGTGAATAGCACATTAATAGTAATTCAAACATATTAAATGACATTGGGAACTTTTCAGATCAGTGTGCGACTTAGTCTTTTTATTTCTCGTAGATTAAATTCAACCAGGGCCTGTTTCAATAAGGAAAAAACACAACCAAAAAAATTCCCACACACTAGGAGAATAAAGACATGTCTGCACTGTGGCAGCGGTGTACTTTGGTTGGGATTACCCCAAGTAGTTTGGTGTATATGGACAAGAAATTGTGGAAATCTGCACATCTATTCTTATGTCACCATTCCTTTACATACTTAATTTCTTCATGTTCTAATTTATTCTATAGGAAGGGCCCCCAAACAGTAGAACACTGTAGTGGTATTATAGAAGTAATTATCATTTAAACAATTATTATAGTATTTCTATAAGACTATTTTACCAACAGGACTCTACTGGTATAGTGGTATGCAAGCTTTCACATTAAGAGAGGAGAATTCTTGGTACTGAACAGTAATAGCTGAAGAAGCTTCAGCTTTTGCTATATATATCTACTTTGGCTAGTCTATAAAATACAAATCTACCCCACCTTCTACTTGACTTTAGACTAACTAACTTCAGGCTAACTACATCTCTCCACTAAAGAGTAATGCTAAGCAGTGTAGGCCATCAAAAGATACTTTAGTGATACCCAGATCTTTTAATCCCAATTTCACGGATGGGAAAGCTTGAAACACAAAAGGTAAAGTGATTTGCCCAAGGTCACCCAGCAGGCCAGTGGCAAAGTTGGGAATAAACTGCAGTTTTGATGAATTTCAAGTGAGTACTATGTTTACAAAACCATGAAGCTGTCCTTAAAGCCATTCTAACTGAAGGGCATAAATTTTTAGGGAGAGAGATATTTAAATACTTTAAAGACAAAGTAGGAGTATGACATCCCCCAGGGATTCACCCTTGCAAACATTTCTCTAAAATTTCAATAGCTTATTTTGTTCCTACAGTGCCATGGCCTGGTTCTGTTTTTAAAAGATTTCCTGGGTATATTTTGAGGTCTAAAAGTCTCTATATCACGTATGGTTACAGATGCTTTGATCCAAAGCATCCTGAATCCAACGGGAATCTTTCCATTGACTGCAACAGACCCTGGATCAGGCCCTAATGAAAGAGTCACCTTTTTCTGCATAGGCAGAAACCACAAATGTCAGTAGGATATCACACAGACCCAAGTGTCTGCTCACATGAACAGGCTCAGGACTATAAAGCTTATCCTCAGTATACCTTAGGGGTGTGTGAAATGGATCATATTTGATTCGGAATTGGCCTGAATCAGGGACAGTGATTCAATTAGTTTATTTGGATCACTGCCCTGATTTGATTTGACTGAATCTGTCGATTCAATGATGATTCAGAGAATCAGCTATTTGGCCATAGACACAGCTTTAAATGTTTTTTCTACATACCTTGAGGTACCAGGCTTGGCTTGTGAATGCTGCAATGGTGGGGCAGATGGAGCATCCCTCAGGAGCTCCAGAGACCCCCATGTGCTCAGCAGCAAACCTGGAAGTGGACCAGAAAGACTTCCGGTCCACTTTTGGGTCTGCTGACAAGCATGCTGGGGACCCCGCCACACTCCTGTGGGACGTTCCATCCACCCCACCATCTCAGCATTTGTGAGCCACGTGGTACTTTGAGGTATGTAGAAAAAACATTTAAAGCTGTGTCTATGTCCGAATCGTCGAATCTTTCTGATTCGATTTGGAGAGATTAAAGGGTCTTCTGATTTGATTTGGATTAGAAGATCTGGCCACCGAATTGGGCCGAATCTCCACTGAATTGAGTCAGCGACCCAAGTTTCGCGCAGCCCTAGTATACTTTACAAATATGAACTAATATAGCCTTGAAGTGTCCCTGTGAGACCTCAAGAGTCCTTGGCTCTGAACCCTGTGCACAGATTATCCCACTACCTATGCTGTGGCAAAATTGCTGAACTGTGGAATGAGAAGCGTGGTGGTCAAGTTATGTAAACCCAACTAGGAGATTGAGGATCTAGTCACCATAGGGCATGTCTACACATTTATTAATGTACATTTGGTAATGCACATTAAATTTAGTACAAGGGCTTGCATACGCATGAGTGGAGAGGCTGCTCCAATGTGCTGGAGCTTGGCAATTACCATGCTCCAAGCAACTTCCCACACACCTCATGTATCAGCATCCCCACACTTCAAATGGTGAGAGGGGCACACAACGAGCTTTAGATAAAGTACCCCCATTGCCATTTTGAAGCATGGGGACACTGATACATGAGATGGTCCAGCAGCTTTTGGAGCTGCTCTAATTTAAGTGCCCTCCCTGCCCCCCACTCCTGGAGCATGTGTATAAACACCCTCCATTGTGAGGTACTAGATAAAGGTGTATTAGCCTATTTTAATGCACATTAGTGAAAGCACACCATTTTTTGTGGTGCTTTAATTATCATTAAAATAGACTAATGAGCATTGAAGCACACATGTAGACATGCCCACAGTCAATTGTACAGCTTAAACAACAGGAACTAGAATTGTCAGGAATTGCCACAAGTCTTATTGGCTCCTAAGGAAGGATACAAATGGAGAGCTTTCTCTTGTAGTGCTACAATAGAGTCATTTCAGCAAAAGTTCTAAAAAGAACCTTAGCATGGCTCTCAGATCTCTAAGGACCCAGCCATATAATGGCTAGCCTTTGTAGCTAAGGAAAAGATACCTAGTAATAATATATAAAGGATACATCAAGGGTTGGGTTTTTTTTAAATCTTTACCCAGTTCTTTAGCTCTTCTAAATCAGAATGGTTTTATTGGCTGCTAGTACATGCCATGCAGGTTTAATTCAGTTTAGCTCTCCCTAAATTGAAACTTTGGGTTTTTAAAAACATCACTTCAATTTAGGGAACATTAAACTGAACTAAACCCCTGTGGCATGTACACAAGTCTGCCTCTTCAGTGGTAGGAGCAAGGCAAGCTGCCAGCAGGCCAAGCTGTCCCTGAGCTGTGTGAGGGCTTCCCTAGGTGGCACCTACCTGCTGGCACCCTGCCCAGGCGGTCCTGGGGGGCACCACAGCTGTGGAGAGAAGCAACCCCCCCCCCCGCCCCCCCCGGGCAGACGCAGAGGGAAGGACTGGCTCTCACACAGCTCAGGCAGGCAGACTCTAGGAAGAAGGGAAAAAAAGATCAGGTTCACCACTTTTCTTTTTTCTTCAGTAGAGCCTGCCTGCACAGGCTGCTGCTGGGTCCCACAGCCCCTTAGGTACACGGGGCCCACCAAGCCCAAAGCATGTCAGCTTCCAGGGCCCTGTACACTGTTCCACTTGGTTAGGTAGCAAACTAAAATACCTCAGAGGCGTTTTATCTTGCTACATACCAAGGTCATTTAAAGTGGAATATGTGGTTGAGAGTGCAAACAGCAATACCATTAAAGTGGTGCAAAAGGGTATTTAAAGCCACTTTAAAGGCCAATTTTGTGGCATGTACAAAGGCCCATTGACTACACTAAAGCTATCTTACTTTAGCTGATGATCTGGATCTTTACATCCAAGGTCTTCAATTTTAATTTCTGATCCGAAAGCTGCTCAGGATGAGAAACCAAAGGAAATGTCAGAGGACATTTCTTGGAATTGTGGAAGCTTTAGTCCAAGAAGAGGTAGCTGTAACCTCTTTAATTTTTACAGATCAAGCAACCTGTGTGAGACATGATTTCTTCATCTCCTCCAGCAGAACAAATTAATTTCTCTTGTAAATCTATTGACTTCATTGGACACATACAAAAGATATGTTTAACTCTCTGAATGGTGTTTTTTTACATTGCATATAAGTATGGGCCTGGGCACTGAACCATAATTGTTTGTGCATATGTAAACACAGACAAGGATTCTAACTGCTGAGAATATTTGAGACGACAAGAAGAATTTTTGTATGTTCACAAAGAATGAATCACCATCAAAGGCACTATAGAACTGGATACTTAAGTGTGTTTGCTTAATCATAGAACTTTTTCTTTCTGAGCCAAGCTTCTGAATTCTGTTCTAAAATCATCCCTACATCTTTTTTTCTCCCTATATCTCCATTAGTTTCTGTAATAAAATCAATGCAAATTTTTAAAAAAAACTACGTAAAATAATCTGTTGGTATACCACTTGGGATTTTTTTAAACCATCCCTCCATTTTATTCGAAGATTCTTTCCGCTTGTATAAGACAGTGGGGTTGATAGACCACATCAGGTACACTTTTAAGCCGGTGTTGCCAGTCTATGCTACTTTCTATACTGATTTGTTCTCATTGCACTTATGGTGATCAGTCAAACTTAAAATTTTTATTCTGACAGTTTGGCTATGTTAAGAGAAATGGTGTAATGTATGTCCTAATCTATAGAAAATGCTAATCTTTCTAACTGTATCTGCTTTGCAGGTAAATTCAAGTTCAAATCTATCCACTGGATATTAAGTACTCTTGCTTAAAACAAGATTTTTCTGGCAAGGAGTCTGTTCTAACTGGTGTTAACATGAATTCACATGCAGCATAGACATTATTCACTTGTACTTCAGGCTTCCTTTTCGTTTTCCCTTGTCGGGCAAGTTCAGCCTAATGGTTTATGTTTATTTCTTACAGTATTTATTAAGTTAAAAGAGTGACAGCTGCACCTGCTAGAAAATGGCATTATTTCATTCTCCTCTCTCTCTCTCCATGAATGATTGTCAGATCCTTTATGCTTTTACATATAATATGTGGGACAACTGCAAATGCTGGAGTATTGATTCTTTCCTTTTTACTTTTTTATGATCTTTAAAACAGAAAAAGGAGAGTGAGTTTTTAGAAAACAATTCCTTCCCAGGCTTAAAACTAAGATTGCTTCATTTTTCACTGGAACAAATTGTTTTGTGGTTTTTTGTAGTCAGTAACAAAGAAATTCCTTTACAGTGATGACACAAATCTGTACCCTTCTGGGTTATTTGTTACTAGTAAAGAGATTTACCTTTTGATGAAACTGAAAAACATGTGTATTTCACAGCCCTCCCTGACATGGAGGTGTCTTAAAAAATAAACCTTGGGACCCAGAGGAATTTCTAGGTCTAAGTAGCAATTTACAACATTGTAATTGATACTGAATTAGGATTTTCAGTTCAAAAGTTCGGAGGATGACAATTAGCACAGTTATGTCAATTAGCACAGGTGACAATTAGCATTAGTTTTACATTAATTTAAATATTAGTAGTTCTATTACTTGTTGCTTAATTGAGGGTAATTAAGTTACATTTAGGACTGTATTTTTAAAGACTTGTTATTTTCCTCTTGAACATTGTGTAAAACTTTTCACATGAACTAAGCCATATAAAACAAAACACTTGTGCAAGAAACTAAGCATAATTGGTTTTCAATGTAAAAGAAAAATATTTCAAAATTACTAATGCAGCTATGAAGTTAAGCACATTGTATCCTTCATCAGTAGTCTACCCCAAGTAAAAAGCCCGTAGCTGTTACAAGCTAAATAAATTAAGAATTTGGGTTGGGCAGTAGAGGCTTAGTTTGTATGCCTTAATAATGTTAGTGCAAAACACAATACTGTACATCTTAAGGGAGACCAGTTTTTAGATCAGTCACAACACCTGCTTACCAACAAACCAACATTTAAATTAAATATAGTGTCCCAAGTTCACAATCTAAAATAACCCAACATGTTTTATGGTCTTATCCTCGAGGTTTTCAGTACTGGAAGTCCTTGCTTCTTCTCTACAAGGGGTAGTAGGACTTCTGCAGATCTGTAGATGTATGGTAGCTGTGCAGATCTCCACAGCTTTATGTAGGACCTAAAAATCAGGTTATGTCATATCTACCAAGTGTTATGCAATCCAAAAAAAAAACGGAGTTGGAAAATAGTATAAATGAGAACTGAATCCATCTAATTTCTTAAGAATCTTAATTTCCTATTTGAGTAAGAACCTACTTTTTCACTAAAGTAGACATAAATTAAAGGCACAAAAATAAACATGTTCATTTTTACTTAGTTACTTTTCTGATTAAAGCTCGTGGTTTCATGACATTTCCCTTTCAAATGACAGCTGAAGCCAGTGCTTGGGCTTCAACCCTGTTAAGGGCTAAGGACCCTTAAAAGATGTTTCAGGAACTGAGTATTTTCAGAATCTTTTGGGGTTAATCCTCCAATTAAAAAAATATATTGGTTCATGAATCAATTCCTATACAGGACAAACCCAGCTACTTTAGAAACCTTACATTCTATCAGTACAAGAAAGATACTTCTGATCCTAAACAAACATATAAAGCTACATCAAAAGCATTATGGTTGTATTGTCCAGACCTCCTGACACATGCTTTGCCTGTCTACTATCACGTACATTTTATTACTGCTTTCTAAATACAATACTCACAATGGGTGGGGTCTAATATAGATGAAGAAAATGATAAGATCCCCATTCAGAGGAGTTTATAATTAAACAGGTTATCTAACAAAAAATGAAATCAAACCATGTCATTATAGAGGGAAGGAAATAGAAATAGGGAAGTTAATACAGAAGACATAGGTCCTGAGACTTGTAAAGACCTGGTGCTTAGCCCCATGGGAATCAATGGGTATACCGATGTGTAAAGCTAAAAATGTATAGATTTACAGGAGGTATTTGTTGAGTTCTTTTCATTGCAGACAGAAGTGTTTTCACTCTTAGCTGGAATAATTTATTTGTTAAACAAGGTTCAATGCACCTACATTCACTCATTTATAAAACACATTTGCAATATTATTGTAAAACAAAAAAGGTATGGATGTGCAATGAGCTTCCTTTGGAAACCAAATAATTGACTATTTTGAAAAAAAAAATCTTTCTGTAAAATATTCTTCAGTCATGTAAGACTTTTCTAATGGATTTTCTTTTTTTTTTCTTAGAGAACTGACAGTCCATTAAAAGATCTTATAAGTCTACTTTTTGCTTCTATATTCCTAAAACACATATTTTTAAGGAAAATCTTTTAAAGGAAATCGTTGGTCTTCAAGTACCAAATATTAGACCAGACTAAATACTCATCCTTAGTTTATCAAACCCTGAAACTACAGATTAATAACAGATACTGGCAGCATCTAAACAGAGCAGCCCAGCCATCACTGATGTTATTACAATGGTAGCAGTTTCCATTTGAACACAAAAAGGATCCCATTGACTTGAAATGATGAAGCAGTAGTTCATGTTGAAAAATATCAGTAATGCTCATGACAGTTCAACAAATAGCTTTTTTCAAAGCATTGCAAAAGTTTTCTTTTTTTTCAGCTGTTGTATACTTTAAAGCACACTGACTGTAATAGACATTTATAGTGCAGTCATCATTACAGGTTTAAGTCTAATATATAGTGTAGGATTAACTTGTGAGCATATGTTAAAATAACTGAAGATTCCCAATGATACCCATGATACTGTACATGGATTTGATCCATAAACCCAAAGAGGAGTTAACTGAAGTTTTACTGCACTGGGCTTTACTAGGCCTTGTAGGATTGAACTTTGCAATTCTACAGCAAAACAGAAAGCAAAACAACCCAACCCAATTAATTAAGCAATTATGATTGCCATGAGTTGGTTATTGTCCTTCCAGAGCACAGAGTTCAATGACATGCAAACCTCTAAAAATCTGAAAAACCAATATTAAGTTCTACACCAGTACAATTTTAACTCATTGACATGTCTGTATAGTGAAAAAAATCCACCTCTGGTGTAAATCATGGTGTATATGTGGTCCTTTCCTAACAACCAAAGGAACAGACTATATGCAACCTAGGAAAAGGACTACAATATTTTGTTCAGTAGTATGAGTCTCTTATTCTGGCAAACTGAAGGGCATTGCTACTAGCTCAGGCAATATAGCAGCACTGAGACAACAATGTAAGAAACATATATATATAAAGAAGATCTTGAATGCAACAAGATAGATGACTAAAGTGAAGTTAAGCAACTGCGTGAAACATGTTTGCAAAACATATGGGAAATATATTCAGAGCATATGTTATAGAAATGGGTGCACACATGCCTGGTGGCTGTTCCACTGAACCACAAGATACATATCAAAATGGTAGACTTAATAGCTGGAGAAAACACCAGTGTTTTCTTTAGCCTATACAGATGAGTCCTAATAGCAGCAAAAATTTTTTGTAGGCATTTAGGGCTAGAACAGAAATTAAACATAAACTGGTATCAGTGACTGGAAACCAGTTCAAAGCTGTAACAAAACATAAGTTCAGTGCAAATAAACTGCTTTCAAAACAGCCAAAACCAGTTTAAGATAAACCTAAATGGAGGTAGTATTAGGCTAAACTGATTTAGGTTAAGTCACTTTATTGAACTTCTGTCCCAGATCTCCTCCAGATTCAAGTTAACTCACAGTCCCCCAGCATCCCAGAATGCTTTGCACCTCCCCTGCAACTCCCGCCACCCCCCTCACAGCATGGGTGGGATAGCTTTGGCCCAACCTGTCTGCTCCAGCCAAGCAGGGAGACATGTTCTAGCACTCCGCTTCCCCCAGCTTCTGGCTAGGGCCACTGCAGGCATATGGCTGTGTTTCCAGAATCAAAAGTGAATGTCTGTTCACTTGCTTATCAAGTCAACCTATGCAGCTTAAAATAACGTACAAAGATTGAACTGATTCATCCTCAGGCTGTTTGACTGTCTGTACTTAGCCTAAGATTCCAATTTGTTCCTCTTAAGCTTCTGCATATAATCCCAAGATAGCAGATAGCACATTGGAACGATAGCCAAGTTGGTTATTCAAAGCAAATGTTTCAGAAAATGCATCAGGTATGGTGAGAAAATAGAGGTCAAATTCTGTTATCATATATGCATATGAGAAATGGACATGATTTCTCTCTTTCTGTACCTTTACCTAAATGAATACCCTAACATGCATATCAGGGAATTTGTCTGTGTGTACATATGGATTAAGACACATGAGTCAAACTCTCTGCTCTAGTAAAAAAAGAAACACACTTGTAAAACACCCCAGTGATTTTTAGTAAACCAGACAAGGTTATGCAAATAAAAAGACAATAGTCTTACCATTTCAGTAAAGCCATTTACATCATAAATAACCATAATGTGGAGGTGTGAACTGTTCTTTGTCAGTTGCTCATTAACAAATCTACCATTAATCATGGGAATCATGTGAACACCAGCCTTTAATTCTATATAGACTATCTCTCTATCAGCTATTGTTTAGGTGACTTCATTTCTACATCCTTGTGCCCCCTTTAAATTACTAGATTTTTCCAACTGCAGCTCATGACAAAGTTACTAGAAGGATCAAGACTTGTTACCACATACATCTTCAAGCAGGTTAAAATTCATATTTCAGGTTAAAATACAATTTTGCATATTATGATGAGAGGCAAGGAAAACTTGCACTTACTAGAGAAGAAACTGCAGAATTGCTTCTGACTTGCAAGCATTTGTGTTTGTTAACTTTGGAAAGCTATTTTAAAATAAATGTCTCCCTGTCACTATAAAGCGAAAATAAACTAAAAAGGCAATTAGATATATTTCACTTTTGGAAAAAGGATGACAAACAAAGCTTTGATGAAATACATGAAGCCTCTATGCACCCATGTTTTCTGACAAGTCTTAGGTCAAAGTTCCATCTTAACACACAAAAAAATCTGTTTTAAAATGTATCAAAATTCATGTAAGTGGGAGCAGAATGCAGATATTTGTAATTCTTTAAAAAGGGACTTTGCCTGCCTAAATTTTAGTACCTGTAATGACTTGCAGACTAGCACCACTACTGTCTCTTATCCCCTAGAATCACACACTGCTATCCAAACCCCACAGTATTCTTTGGCATCAATAAATCAATTCAAATTAAGGAAGAAAAAACAAATTGAGCAATCTATGCTAATTAAGTAAATAAAACAAATTTGAGACTATAGTTTGCAAACACCTACAATCAATGTACAAACAACAAAAGGTGTTCAGCACACAAATTGTGCTTGCCATATTTCCTCTGCTTATAAACTGTTCAGCCTGTGTTTGAAGTACAAAAAGTGTATCTTCTATGAAAATCGCTGCTTAAAAGTTTAGGAAGGAAAATTGTAGCAGGTGAGATGACAAGATAGATCTATTCAGACTAGTTCTATATTTTTATGTTTTTCTTTTTAAAATTGATATACAAATACATTAAATATGGGCAAGTAAGGTGATGCAAAGGGACCAGGTCACTATCTCTCTATAGAGATTCCTAAGGGGCATGCTCAAGTATGAAAGATAAATTGAGGAATAACTCCAAAGATTATTTCATTAAAGTTTTGCTTTCCCCCTGACTCCAGAAACAAGTTTGGAGCCCAGAAAGAATGCACCTGAAACCATCTACTAAAGGCAATCTACCCAGAGCTTCATGCATCTGATCTACCTTCTTCAATATCCTTGGCAGGACATTTCTCCAGAAGCACTCTCTCAAAGGTTAGACGGGTGCCCACATTACATACAGACCTCTGAAGATATGTTAATGTCAGCAGCATCACCTAAGTGAAGGGTGCAAGTGGAGTGTCAGCCCTTGGGACCAATTCAGTGCCAGCATGGCAGCCCTCAGGAAGCCCAGGCTACTGTCACAACCCCTGTACAAGAAGTTTGTGCTAAGGTGGCACCAGGCCATGCCAGTGCCACAAATGTGGCACCTCTGTGCGGGGGGGGGCGGGGCGGTAAGTGCTTGCTTCCTCCCACTCCCTGTGCTGCCCAGGGTCACAATATGTCAAGTTAGGCCTCTGTGTAATATTACAAAAATATTTAATGTCTGATTCTGCTGCTAGAGACAGCCACAAAAAATCAAGAATTCAGTTTTTGAGCTGACACCAAAATTGAAGCAAAATGGAAAGACATGGTTAGGAAGACCTGAAGCACAGATTTTAGCTTCTTCATGGAGACCCAAGAAAGCAGGCAGACCAGCCAGTCATCCCATTCCCATCCACTATGGCATCTGAAATTTATCCAAGAAACATTCCTAGTTGCATAGAAAAAATCAGGTAAGAATAGAAGAGAAATGCCCTAGATTTGAGCTACAAAACCTACTGAAATTCAAACAAAAACTCCCATTGATTTTAAAGGAAGATATAAGATATTACTGCAAATGCTATATGCATCTGTGTGAACAGCCTGTCTACAAATTGAATTGAATTATGAAACAGCTATAAAAAGTAGAAACTCAGACTGAACTCTGCTCTGAGTTACATAAATGGTAAAGCCAGACCATTTCTATTGATATGAGCCAATTTACTCTTGATTCGTGCTGATGTAACTCACTGCAAAGTTTGACCCTTTAAAATACCATATTTACTCAAATTTAAAATCATAGAATCATAGAAAATTAGGGTTGAACATCAGGAGGTCATCTAATCCAACCCCTTGCTCAAAGCAGGACCATCCCCAACTACATCATCCTAGCCAAGGCTTTGTATAGCCAGTTTTAAAAGCCTCCAAGGATGGAGAGTCCACAACCTCTCTGGGTAATCTGTTCCAGGGGTTTAACACCCTCCTACTGAGAAAGTTTCCACTTCTTATAAGCTTCCTTTTTGTGATTTATTTTACTGCTAAACCAAGCTGGTCTTTTGCCATACCTACTAGTCTTCCTGCACACTGGGATGGTTTGTCCCTGCACTCTCAGTAAGGCTTCTTTGTACTGGACTCCCCTCCCCCTCAGTTTGGCTTTTTAGGAGATCTTGCCCAAGAGTTCCCTGAGTGAGTTGAAGTCTGCTTTTCTGAATTTCAGGGTCCTTACTCTGTTGCTTTCCATCCTTCCTTTCCTCAGGACCCTGAATTCAATCATCTCATGGTCATTGCTGCCCAAGTTGCCATCCACTACTACATTGCCCACCAAGTCTTCCCTGTTTGTGATCAGCAGGCCAGAAGAGCCTTGTAGTCACTTTTGATCTGCTCAGGGTCTCCTCTGGCTGTATCACTGGTGTCTACATGGATGAGCTGCATGGGGTAGTATAGAGGGCCAGATGAGTCTCAGTAATCCTTCTGTGACATCTTGGCTCCAGGCTCTGGGAAAACACCAGACCTCCCAAGACTACAGGTCAGGCCAGTAGATGGATGCCTCTGTCCTCCTCAGAAGGGAGTATCCAATCACCACCACTCATTGCTTCTTCTTGATGGTAGTGGTCTTGGTCCTTCCAAACTTGGGGAGGCCTGTCCTGTCCTCTGTTGCTAGGTCTCCATATCTGTTCTCCAGGAAAAGTGCTGCAGGTGGAGATGAAAATTTTGCTTATTCCAGAGGTCACAAGCTTCCAGCTTCCTCCTTCTGGGGAGTCCATGTCCTCTCCCTTCTCCAATGTTGCCTTTGACAGTCCTTCCTCCACAGTCCTAGACATCTCCTCCAGCACTGACTCAATAAAGTCCTCATGGTGGAGGATGCTGCAGAACCTTGCCACCTCCTCCTGTAGCTTTCTTGCCTTCTCCCTGAGGGACACCACAAGAAGGCACCATTCATCACAGGCTCTCCCCCACCTGGCTGTCACTGGAAGGAATCTGCAAGCCTCAGTCTCCACAGTGCCAAACCAGAACCTGGGTGGAAGCGGTCCTCCTTGGACAGACACCTCACAGGTATAAGAGGCGGCAGTGGCAGTGGCTCTGGCATTGTGATGTCCTTCAGCCATTTCTCTGGGTCTCTTAATCTGCCACCTCTCTCTTGCTGCCCTTCTTCCAAGCAGACCTTCCCTAGCAAACTCACCTATAAGCTGGCCTTTTTACTGCTCCGTGGTCCCAAAAGGTTCGTTTATCTCTGCTTCCTCTCACCAAGCTTAAAGGCCAGCTCTCGCCAAGCTTCAAAGAGTGGGTTTGCAAACTGACCTGCAAAAGTGGCTGAGTTTTTCCCCCCAGTCAGCATGTGGGGGGGAACCCCTTGTTTTTGATTTGCATACAAAGAAGAAGTGGGGTGGGCAAGCTGCTGCTGCAGATCTGACTCTGACCCTGAGCTCAGGTCAGGGCCAGAGTAAGATCCATAGCAGTCTCCAAGTCCCCCATTCCCTGCCTCACATGCCCACTGCAGTTTCTGACTCCCTTTGCCCCCTTTCCCCCTTACTATCAGGAATAGCTCAGCTCTGACTCAGGTTGGCTTCCGTCCTGGGTACAAAGCACCGGGAAACTCTGTCCTCTGTCCACCCAATCAGCAGTGATGGCCCAGCAAGAGCTGTTCTTCCACATGCTGTGCTCTGTGAGCTGGCACAGAACAGATGCTGAGCAACAGTGGCTAACAATAACAGGGTGAGGGGATGTGGAAGAGACTGGGGGCATAGGTGGGGAAGGAAGTGGCAGAGATTGTAATGAGTGGGTGGGGGCAGAGATTTTGGGGAGTGTGGGAGAAAGAGCAAAGATTGTGGGGTGCTGCAGGTAGGGAGGTGGTAGGGGGCAGGAAGGCAGAAAGGGGAGAATGTGAGGAGAGGCAGAGGGCAAGGAATGCTGCCTGATCCACCCCAGCTACCTAATTCCCCCCCTACCCCGCCCAGCTACTGCTCTACCTACTGTAGCAGGGGCAAATTTAAGATAACTTTCCAATAATTAGATTCCATACTTGGAAAGTTACGACAAGTTTATATATTTTCCATATATAGAATCTAGTTATTGGGGGATTATCTTAAATTTAGAATTGTCTTAGATTTCAGTACATATGGTACTGATATTCATCAACATGAGCTGTTGTTCAAAGAAGGCGGCTTGCTAGGAAAAGATGGGATCCACCTAACAAAGAAAAGGAAGAGCATCTTCACAGACAGGCGTGCTAACCTAGAGAAGTGGGCTTTAAACTAGGTTGGCTGGGGTGATAGAGACCAAAGCTCTGAGATAAGTGGGGAAGTGGGTGACCCTGAGGAAAACAAGTAGGAGGCGGCAACAGGGGAGGTTCTTCTCATAGTTCCTGACAAATAAGGAAAATCAACTAGTTACCTTAGGAGCCTGTACATGAATTCATGTAGCCTGGGAAATAGGAAAGAAGAATTGGAAGTCCTCACAGTTTCTTCAAACAGCTAGTGGAAGTTTCCCAATCACAAGCCCTCATTCTCACATGGGACTTCAGTCATCCTGACATCTGCTGGGACAGCAATATAGCAGTGCACAGTAAGGGTTTGTGAAACAGGCCGTATTCGATTTGGATTTGGATTTGGCCCAAATCAGGGACAGTGATTTTATTTGTTGATTTGGATCACTGTCCCTGATTCAATTTGGCTGAATCTGAATCTGAAGATTCAATGCTGATCCAGAGAATCAGCGATTCAGCCATAGACGCAGCTTTAAATATTTTTTCTACATAGCTCGATGTACCAGGCGTGGCTCATGAATGCTGCCATTGTGGGGCAGATGGAGTTTCCCACAGGAGTGCGGAGGTGCCCCCCACATGCTAGGCAGTGAACCAGGAAGTAGACAGGAAGTACTTGATCAGCCATGAGGGGACCCTGGGTGCTCCCCCAGACTTAGGAGGCACCAGCCGGGGGGATGCAGGGGCCCCCCTGCTTGCTCTCCGGCAGACGCAGAAATGGATTAGAGTGCTTTCGGTCCACTTCCAGGTCTTCTGACAAGCAGGGTGGGGACCCCCTCCCCCCCACACACACACTCCTGTGGGATGCTTCATCCGCCCCAGCACCTCAGCATTCACGAGCTGCCTGGTACCTTGAAGTATGTAGAAAAAAATGTTTAAAAGTTGTGTCTATGGCTGAATCATTGAATCTTTCTGAATTCCTCCAAATTGATTCAGAGGATTTCAATTTGATTCGGAGAGATTAAAGGGTCTCCTGATTCAATTTGGATTTGGAGATTTGGCCACTGAATTGGGCCGAATCTCTGCTGAATCAAATCAGTAACTGAAGCTTCACACAGCCGTAGTGCGCAGGCAATCCAGGAAGTTTTTGGAGACTGTTAGGGACAACTTCCTGGTGCAAGTGCTGCAGAAGCTAGCTAGGGGCCATGCTCTTCTTGACCAGCTTCTCACAAACAGGGAAGAATTGGTGGGCAATGTAATAGTGGATGACAACTTGGGCATCAGTGATCATGAGATGATTTGAGTTCAGGATCCCGAGGAAAGGAAGGATGGATAGCAGCAGACTAAGGACCCTGGACTTCAGAAAAGTAGATTTTTACTTGCTCAGGGAACTCATGGGCAGGATGCCCTGGGAAGGCAGTCTGAAGGGCAGAGGAGTCTGGGAAAGCTTGGTGTACTTTAAAGAAGCTTTACTGAGAATGGAGGAACAAACCATCTCAATGTACAAGAAGACTAGAAAGTATGGCAGAAGAACAGCTTGGCTTAGCAGGGAACTCTTCAGTGAGCTAAACAACAAAAAGGAAGCTTATAAGAAGTTGAAACTTGAACAAACAACCAGGGAGGAGTATAAGAGCATTACTTGGGCATGCAGGGATGAAGTCAGGAAGGCCAAAGCGCAATTGGAGTTGTAGCTAGCAACATAGGTGGTGGAAGGGGGGCTAACAGGGCTTAGCGCCCCCCCTCCCCCAATGTGGGGCAGCAATAGGGCTGCAAGGCAGTCTGGCTGAGGGCTTCCGGCAGCTGCATAGGGGTGGGGAGGGGCAGGCTCTGCACAGCTGGTGGGGTGCAGGACTTAACCATGAGTGGCTTATCCAGGCAGCACAGCTCCTGCTGCTACATGCGCCCAAGGAGGCATGGGGGGCGTGTGCCCCTGGATCTGTGAGGGGCAGGGCAGGCTGTTGCTGCAGGTTGGGGCTGGAGCTGGGCTTGCACTGGGCTCTTCCCAGGGATGACTTGGAGCAGAGAGGAAGAGGGGTGGGTGCAGAGGTCCCGGGGGTCCCAGCTGACTTGAAAGTATCCAGCCTCTCAAGGTGTTCCTTCAAAAGGTCAGCATTGATGGAGGGTAATGAATTTCCCTCACCCAGGCCTTCCTGTCCCGTAATGGGCAGGGGTTTCCCTTGGGACTGGTAAAAGACCAACGCAAAGTACGTATTTAGCAAGTTGACTTTTTCATGGGCATTGGTTGTCAGTTGTCACATCTGATTTAGCAGGGATCCAATGTTGCCCCTAGCTCCCCACATATCTAAAAAAGGACTTTTTATTGTCCTTGATACTTGTAGCCAGTTGGAGTTCAGTCGCAGCCTTGGCTTTCCTGGTTTGATCTCTGCAGGTCCAGACCAGTGCAGAATATTCCTCCTTGGAGGTGGAGCCCATCCTCCATCCTTTGTAGGTCTTTCTTTTTACGCTCAGGAGGTCCACCAGTTCCCTGCAGAGCCATGGGGGCTGCTGTGCCCTTTTGCCTGACTTTCCTCCGAGATGGGATAGATTTTGCTTGTGCATCAAGGATCGCTCCCTTGAGGAGCAACCACTTTTCCTGAATTCCCCTCCCATTTGGGCTGAGGCCCTTTACGGCCTCACTGACAAGCCTCCTAAGCTTGTCAAAGTCAGCTTTCCTGAAGCTGAGGACTTCTGTATTGCTGACTGACTTGCCAGCTTTATGGCAGATGGTGAAGGTGATCAGCTCATGGTCATTGTCACCCAGCTTCCCTTCTATCATTAGGTTGCTGATAAGGTCATCCCCCATTGCCAGTACCAGGTCGAGCAGAGCTTTACCTCTCCTCGGCCCGTAGACTTCTTGTGTCAGATAGAAGTCATCCATGCATGTGAGAAAACTTTGTGACTGTTCGGATTTGGCTGAGCGCTCTTCCTACGAGATGTCTGGGTAGTTGAAGTCTCCCATGACAACCATGGACCAGGAGTGTGCGGCCTTGGCCAATCCCTGGTCAAGCTCTTGATCCTGGGTAGGAGGTCTGTAATAGACTCATGATTGTGTCCCCTGTGCTGTGTTCCCCATGGATTTTCTCCCAGAGGGTCTCCAGTCATCCACCTTAGGCACCAATGTCATCTTTCAGGGATGTGTATCTTTCCTTGACATAAAGAGCTACACCTGTGCCCCTTTTGTCCACTCGATCTCTCCTGTACAAGCTATACCCAACTATACTTGTGGCCCAGTCATGGGTGGAGTCCTGCCAGGTCTCTGTTATCCTTATGGCATCATATTTATTTGTGTTTAGCAGGAGGACAAGTTCCTCCTGTTTATTCCCCAAGCTCCTGGCATTTGTATACAGGCAGGAAAGTGCCCCTTTGGGGACCCCTGCCTTGCCCGCAGAGCATTCCAGGGCTGGGGCAGGGGGGGGCTGCTTAGCCTGCTGGCTTTGCAAGGGTTGCTCAGTGGGCCAGCAGTGGCAGTAGTCCCCCCATCCCACAGCAGGCTCAGTTTAAAGGCCGGTGGAGCAGGTCAGCCAGTCTGGCTGAGAAGAGCCTCCTCCCCAGTGGAGAGAGGTGGAGGCCATCTC
The DNA here is from genome assembly GCF_000455745.1 of Alligator sinensis. NCBI lineage: Eukaryota > Metazoa > Chordata > Crocodylia > Alligatoridae > Alligator > Alligator sinensis. Next base: position 1,226,344 of record NW_005842472.1, on the reverse strand, counting down.
TTCCCAGCAGCTCACTGCCTCTCTCACCAAAGAGCGGACTGTGGTCATGGAAGCCAAAGCCTTCCCGATGACACCAGCACTGCAGTCTGGTAACCAGACTGGACTAATTTCTAATGGTTCTGAAATTACCTCAGCTAATTGCTTCATTACCCAAGATGGATCCTATTCAGCCAATTAGCTGATTGTCCACTCTAGCCCTAGGACAGTTCTGGATCATGCCAGGCTTCAAACTCTCAGCTTTCAACTTGTGAGTACAAGTTCAAGATTGTTATCCTCAGCTGTCCTGCACTGCCATGATTTGGATCTGATTCCTGATTCCAAAATCAAGCCTCCTGCCATACACATGTGGCAGGGATGTGTTGGGATTGGGACTCAGATCCCATAATGCCTTTAACTGAACATGTACTAGGGGCCTAAATGTCTTTGTTTTAAAAAGAACATGAATTAATATAGGGGTTCTATAAGACAGCTATCTATAGACTTCCTTAAATACTAAGTTCTGGTATAACTGCATTTTATTCAGTGTTATAACAACTGGGACTTCCATGGAATTATATCAGGGATGATTTGTCCATTATATCATGTCCATTTGTCTATAATGAATTTACCTCTGGCACCTAGGTCTTATCCAGAATTTTTTTCACTATAAACTAAGGTAAGATAAATTTATTTAGTTTCTGCAATCTGCATGAGCCAATCCATGCAACTATTAGTTAACTTATGTAAGAATGCATGCAGGAAAATCAGGAAGAAAAAAAACTAGAGTGGGAAAAAATGCTCCTAATGTTCAGAAAGGAATGTAATAGCAACCTATTGTTCAGAGTCCCCAAGTGACCATATCTTGGCCTATACCACAAGAAGGCACTTGGTTTTGGCAGTTTATTCAATTGCAAGGTATTGGATATTTGTTGTTTTTTTTTTAAGTTATTAAGATTTCTTTTAAAATAGTCTAAAATGATGTATAGTAACTTTATCCTTATGTTATTTTTCTCTGTAAGTACAAGAAAGGAGGAGAAAAAAGGGAAGGAAGAGGTAATGTTTCCTAAATCATACCTATGAGAGCATAACAGTAGCACTTCCCTGACTTCTACATTAAATAGTCCCAAACTCCCAGTGCCATAGGAAAAAATGGACATCTCACAAGCAGCTTAAAGGCAGCCCTCAAAATGAATAGCTGGAAATTAGAAAGAATATTTTAAAATACTAGTTAAAGTTTTAAGAATGTCAGTGCAAAGAAACAAGACAGGTTGCTCTCCTTTGGCATTTCTGCTTTTGATAACATTTCAGATACTGCCATTATCTTATTCCTTTTCTATTTTGGTCACCAGTTTTTCCTTGCAACTCTTAATCTTCAAGCCAGCTCTAAGTAACATGATGCTTACTCTACAGGCAGGATGTCTGGCATCTAGCCTTCGGAGCTGAAAATAAATGTCTATCTATGGATTGTTCAGTAAGAAATATTTGTGGAGTAGAAAACTAGTTCCTCTCCTCTCTGGGCCCCAGAATATCATGGTTTAAGCCTCATTGAATTAGAGATAAAAATACTCTAATCTAGATTTTTCCATGCCTCAGAGAACAGTACAGCTGCTAAATTTTTTTAATAAGTGTTTTATAACTGGGGAACTTAAATGGGAATCAGAGTTACTTTTCTCCTTATTAAGCAGCAATTTGCCCCAATGTGGTTTCTTCTTATTGTTTTGCTTTAATATGAAAGAGGAATGCTAGTCAAACTGATTAACTAAGTCACTGATGTTCCAGTGAAATTCTGCATTTTTACAAAGATGAGGCATTAGAACTTTTCTTTAAACAAAAGAATTCTAATGCACTGTGATATTTTTCAGAGGAATCCCTAAATTTCTAATTTCCCACAAAATAAAGTAGCCATCTAGCCAGTATTTAATAGCAATTTAATCTTTATAAAAAACTTATCTTGATATCTTGTAGTTTTGTGTTTTTTATTAAATAAATCTCCCATTAATACTGGACATGGCTGACAGCTGCAGGCAGTCAGGCCTGGGAAAGTCATTGAGAATTCATTGACTGCAAAATTCACTCTATCTAAAGAGCCTGCACTGGCAATGTTAATGGCATGTTCTGTTGGAGGGGAAATAGATAAGAATGAGGGTATGAAAAATGACCACATCTTGGCCTTCTGTAGAAACAATAGAGCAGGAATCTTTAACCAAGGATGTGAAGGCCAATTTTATTGTAGTAGAGTATTAAAACATCTGTTATTAAAAGGTCAAGTTTGAGATTTTTTGAAGGATATGCAGATCACTCCATGGTAGCTCCTTAAGGGAGAGAGCATGTTGTAGACATGATTCTGAATTTCTGCACATAACAGCATGCAAAGCTTCCATTAACCCTGTTTTAACGTATCTATTTTCAAAGTATTATTGGATTGTGATTTTAAAAAAATGCTGAATGGCTATTAATTATGAGGCTTTCATATTTGCATTTCGAAGCACTTTAATTAAGGTGTTTGTAGTTGTCAGAGGACATGGTCTTTCTGACTTAATAATGAGACTGTCCTGGAAGGGTGCTGCTGGAAATATTATTATTTGTATTCAGTAATACCTAGGAGCTAGAGACATGGAACAAGACTATGTTGCACTAGGTGCTGTAATAAACAGAACAAAGATACAGTCCCTGCCCCAAAGCACTTTAGATGAAATAGGATGTTCTGTGGCTTTGCGAGAGAAATCAGAATGGATGACTTTAGGGACCCTTTGAATTAGGGCTTGCCCTTGAACACAGATGACTGAATTTGATAGCCTGGGAGTCCCCTTTGTTCCTAAATGCAACTTCTTGACTATTTGAAGGACAGTGCATCCCATCTGGTAAGAACAGGGGTCATCAACTAGTTTAATTACATTCTAACTCCCTAAAATCTCCCTGGTAATTTCAGTTTCTACTTCCCTTCCTGCTCTAATATATTATGTAGCAATAAACAACTACTTAGTATATTTCAGTGGGCACTAAAGGGATTCCTGCTTGTAAAAAGAACTGTATGATAAGGGATGTTATATTATTCATAAGCTCATAGTCATTGAGCTTGACAAAAATCATGAAAAAATAGAACAACAACAGATCAAAAAGATCTGAAGTGGTAGCTCCAGCAGCTGTATGTAAATCCAAAGGCTGAGTATATCTGAGGACACTGAAGACATATTTGACATTCATGGTTAGAGTGAAATGGCAAAAATGTTACTAAAAGATCCATAGCCACAATGAGTTCTCAACAATTCCTAGCTGCACTTTATCAATTTTGACCTCAACAGTATTTTATTTTTTAAATGCAAAATATCCAAGTTGATAGATGCAAAAAAGTCTTGTGATCAGGCTGACATAAGTGCCCCAAATGAAGGGTGGCCTGGCACTGTGCTGCCCATTTAAGAGTTGTAGTAGATAAGTTATCACTCAACCCAGGTGTTTTCCTGCTCCTTGTTTGATTCTGGAGGTGTTGCAAGCTGTCCCGATTATATTGCCAAGATCCAGTGAAGTGGCATCCAGTGTTTTGCACCTACCCATCTGCTGGGAATGAGTACCAGACTTACAGCATTTGGTTTTCACCCCTCCCTCAAAGAAGGTCTCTTGGAGACCTTATATTGTCACAATGTAGGGGAAGACAGTCATAGAACCCCATTTGGCTCCACTAGGACCAGGCCCAATCTGGCCATTAATGAATCTGACATATAATTGGGTTTGTAAACTGAAAACAGCGCTTATTCCATAGACATTTGTGATTATGAAATCAGCAGTTTGGGAAGCTGTAAAATAAAAATTCCTTATGGTTCATCAATTCCTCCTTGAGCATCTCTTGTCCTAAATACAACAGAGGACTGTAACCTTGTAATTAGCCTTGTATTTTGGTCTGTTAGTAGGGTCCTACCCAAATTAAGGCAGCACACAGGTGATTTTGCAGGCCAGTCATGGTGCTGGCTGCTATTTTCATGGGCTTATTATAGTAGAGGCCCCCCATGCCTTTAACTGGCCAAGGGGCCCCTCACTGCAGATTGGTGGATGGCCTGAAACCACAGCATAATCCTCCTTGGCAGCAGCGTGCTGCAGCAGCATGCCTCTGGCTGATTAAAAGATGGAGCAGCAACCCTGTCACTTCCCTGACTGGCCCCAGACTGGCATCTGTACTGAGCCTACATTACAGGCTCAGCCTCTCATTTGTTCCCTTTTACCTCCCATGCTCCAGAACTGCAGAGCTTCCCACCCTTACCTCTACTTGCTGGTCAGTTTTTTTATTTTTTTGCAATAAGTATGCCAAAATCACAGAGCCTGCCATTTTTGGTAGAAAACACGAAATTGCAATTTTGGTAGGTTCCTATCTATTAGATATTGCATCAGTAAACATGCTCATTGTATTTAATTGCAAGTATGCTCCTAGTGCCCTTCTCCAAGCCAAATATGATAGCCGCTTAATGAGCTGTCTTTTGGGGCAGTTGTTTATAGTAATGAATACGTAGTTCTGGGGAGTGTGTGTGTGTGGGTGGGTGGGTGGGTGTGCATGTGTGTGTGTGTATGTACTTTGTTAATCACTTGATTTGATCCAGTGATCAAATGATCATTATTTCTGTGACTGATGCCACCAAAGCTGAATAGATTATGACAACGTGCATTTTTATAAAGACAGTAGGTATCTGAATGCTTCTGTCTCTCTCAATCTTCGGCCACCCATGTGACCTATAAATTACATGGGAGTGCCCCTCCTAGGTAGGGTGGTCATATGTCCCAAATTGGCCAGGACATCCCGAGATTTTGGAGGCAGGTCGTGGCTGGGCAGTGACAATTAAAATGAGCATCCCAGGGGCACAGAGGCAGAGTGGCAGGGGCTGTGAAATAAAAAGCCCTGGCCAAAAACAAAATTGCCCTAAAATAGGTTAGCTTGATTAGTGAAATGACCATTAACACTAATTGTTACTTCGTGGGTGTTAACAATGGGTCATTAATGAAACAAGGAGGAAGGCTTTCCTTTTTTTGGAAAGCAAAGTCATCTCATGAGAGGTGCATTCATGAGGTTGGCTTTGCCATCAAGACAAGATTGTCAGGCATTTTTCAGAACTTCCTGAGGGCATTAACAAACACCTTATGACTTTCCGCCTCAACCTCAGTAATAACTAGTATGCTATGGTCATCAGTGTATATACCCCACACTTGATGATGAAGAAGTGAACAAGGAACAGTTCTACTGTGCTCTTGACAAAATCCTGACTGCCACTATCAAGGAAGACAAGCCCATCCTCATGGGTAACTTCCATGAAAAAGTTGGATGACACTCTGAACTCTGGAGTGGCACCATTGGGAAAGAAGGGGTGGGGAAAGGCAACTCCAGTGGTATCCTCCCCCACAGAAAATGTGCAGAGCATGAGTTGTTCATCACGAATATCATCTTCAGACAGAATGACAAATATAAGACTACTTGGAAATATCTATGCTTCAATCATTGGCACCTTCTTGAGTATATTATTGTCAGAGCCCATGATCATGCTAAGGTCTGTATCACCCAAGTCCTGGGAGGTGCAGATAACTGCTGGATGGACCACCATTTAATCAGATCAATCCTGGACATGCAGCTTGCACCACAACACCATAAACAATTGAAAGGAATGTAGAAGAGATTTAACATCAAGGTACTCCAAGACCAAACTAGATGCAAGGCTCTTTAGCAATGCCTTACTGAGAAGCTCTCTGAACTACCTGATGACATCAAGGTCATCCAGGCACACTGGGAGGAGATTAAGAACATTAATCACAAAGAATATGCTGAATCAACTGCATACTTCACTTATCATCACCAAGATTGGTTTTAATGAGAACAATGAGGAAATCCTAGCATGCATCCTTTAGAAGAGAGCTGCATTCTGTAGTTGGCAAAATGACCCCTTCAACCAACAAAAATGAAAGGTTTACCATCAGCTCAAAGCTGTAATTCAGAAGAGGCTATTGGACATAAAGAACCAGTAGTGGCAAGCGAAAGCCATGGGGATCCAGAGTGTTGCTGACCAGCATGATCTGAGAAGCTTCTTTCAAGCAATAAAAACCATTTACAGGCAACGTTCCAATGGCCTAACCCCTTTTTGATCCCAGGATGGCTCCGCCTTTTTCACAGACAATGTATCCATCAAGCAATGCTGGAAGGATTCTACTCAACTATGAATCTGAGGTCTCAGACACCACCATCAAATCCATCCCTCAGACCCAGTAATAGAATCTCTTGCAGATCCCCCATGCTTCAAGGACATCTGTGCCATGACTCAGACCAAGAACCATAAGGCGCTAGGCCCAGACAACATCCCTGAAGAGGTCTTCAAAGTTGGTAGAACAATACAAATGCAAAAATTTCACCAATTTCTCATCAAAATATGGGTTAATGAGGAAGTTCTATCTGACTTAAAGAATACCAAGATTGTGACCATCTTCAAGAAAGAGGACAAATCAGTGTGTGGGAACTACTGAGGCATTGCCCTCCTCTTCATTGCCAGAATGATTCTTACTTGCATCCTTCTGAATTGCCCCCCACCCCCTTGCTGAAGAAGACCTTTCAGAATCCCAGTGCGTCTTTAGACCATCTCAGGGTACCACCAACGTGATTTTTGTTGCACAACAGATCCAGAAGAATTGTAGAGAGCAATATCAGGAGTTGTTTATGGCATTCAATGAACTAACCAAGGCCATCAACTCCATCAATTGTGAAGCCTTATGGAAGGTGCTGGCTAGGTTTGGTTGTCCACTGAAGTTCATCAGTGTCCTCAGGTTACTGCATGATGGGATGACCACCACAGTCCTTTGCAGTGGATTAGAGACAGGCCCATTTACCATCTGTACTGATGTCAAGTAGGGCTCCATCATCACCCCAACCCTTTTTCCATCTATCTTCCTGTGATTTTGATTCTCATCTGTGATCACCTTCCTCCTGGAATTTGGGTTGAGTATAGAATAGATGGTTAGCTTTCAACCTGAGATGCCCTCACAGCAAAACAAAACTTACCAAGACTGGCATCACTGACCTTCAGTATGCTGATGACTGTGTTATGCTCATGCACACTGAGACCATTGTGCAGTTCATCCTTGACCTTTTCTCAGGTGCCTGTCACAGCCTGGGACTCCCCCTTAACATTGGGAAGATCAAGGTGCTTCATCAGCCTGTTCCAGCACAAACTGCCCCCTTTCCCCTACAAATTACTATCGGTAGAGAACCAATGGAAAATGTTGGGCATTTCCCATACCTTGGTAGTCACCTCTCCCAGTCAGTCAGTCCTGATGTAGAAACTGAACACAGGATTTGATGTGCCAGCATATCCTTCAGAAAGCTGCTTCACCATGTCTTTGCTGACCAAGATCTGCAGATGGAAACTAAGATCCTGGTCTACAATGCAGTAGTAATCCCCATGCTCCTCTATGAATGTGAGACATGGGTGACATAAAGCAATCTTAAGTACCTGGAATGGTTCCATCAGTGTTGCCGTAGGAAGATTCTTCACATCAGATGGAAAGACCACTGCACCAATGCCAGCATCTTCTCTGCAGCTAACATAACCAACATTGAGGCAAAGGTCATAAAACATCAACCCTACTGGGAGGGCCACTGTGTGCAGATGGCTGACGCTCATCCCCCATAGCAAGTCCTCTTCTCTCAACTTCATCATGGTAGGAAGACCTGCAGAGAACAGAGGAAGTTCTATAAGTGCACCCTGAAACCATACCTTAAGAAGTGTGGCATCAACCGTACAAATTGGGAAGTGCTGGTCGGTAACAGGTGTCAGTGGTGTCAGACCATACATCAAGCTGTAGCCCACTTCAAAAAGAACCGTTTTGCTCAGGAAGCTGAGAAACAGCATAGGAGGAAGAAAAGCACACAAAATATGGTCACCCTACTTCTAAATGTAAGAATACTACAGGATAATAGTGAGTCACACACCATTTCTACCCAAACAAAGATCTGATGTGCAATAGCATCTTGTGCTCTTGTAAGCAAATGGTTATAGTCTTCCATGCAGGCAGCAGAGTAAAAAAATCTTACATAATAAAAGTTGTTAGGAATGAATAGCATCTTATTCCTTTTCTTGTATAGGTGAGGTCCCAGGGGTAGGAAGGATATGCTATTGACTGATACAAGGTCAATGTGAATTCTCATATAATCCACTCCATCTGCTTAACTATAATTTGAGAACATGAAAGTGAATGCAAAGATGTTTTACTTCTTATCCAACATTAAGCCTCCTTGATTTATGCTCCTGGAACGATGAATAAAATGTGTCTATGACAGAGTGCCTCTGCTGCAGGGTTTCTATAATAGATCAGCTTTATCTATTGCTGCCAACTAGACTCAGTCTGACCTGTGTTGGAGCACATTAAGGAACAATACTGTTGTTCTCACTGCTGCATTTACTGTAGGTTTGCATTCTTCCAGGAAAAATCTGCCAGACAGATTTAATATTGTATGTACAACTGCAGCAAGAATCTTTAGATATTATGAAAATAAATGGTAATGCTTTCATCCAAAAGCATGCTGAAAACATAGGCAAACATATCATATCCATTTAAGTGAGTCCAAGCATATTTTTGTGACAGGTGGGGCCCTATATGAGGGTATGGGTTTAGAGGTTGAAGGAGAAAAAATTCCCACCCTTGGTACTTCTTAAAAATGATTGACCATGCAGCTAAACCTCTGGGTTATCCTGCATTATATGGTTCCTTTTCAACAAACCAGGGATGCTTACAAGAGTTATATTTTTCATGCAATAAGGCCCCTGAAAGTGCTCTACAGATGTGACATAACACATGCTCATGGATATAGAATACTTTTTAAATGACTGATCATGGAAAAAAAAAATTCTCATTAAATCAGCTATTAGCTGAAGGAGCTCTAGAGCATAGTGCCTTAGGGAACTTCTGTTCAGGTCCCCTGCAAGGGTTTAAGTGCAGGTGATTCTACCCACATCCCATGTGCCTTTGCAGGGCTGTCACAGAGAGGAGAGTCTACTCTCTGTATCAAGGGAGGGAAAAGGAAGGGAAGGGGGAGGGGTCATGGGTTTGGGGTAGGGTGAGGTGGAGGTGGGGGAAGGTACCCCTGCTGGGGCCTTGGGGGAAGCCAGCCCATGCCCTCAAAGTGAAGGGGCTCCATTCTTCCCTCCCCTGACCCCCAAACCCCAGGCTCTGGCTATGGCAAAGCCAGGCTGGCAGCTGTATATTGCCACTGTCAAAAGCCTCAATACCTCACAGGCCCAGTCCAGCTCCCCCTGGTACCTCAGCTGGGGTACCTGAGAGGAACCTACAAGGCAGGAGGGACTGCCTTGGAGGCTCCCCCACCCCATGCCTTAGTTTCTTGACAGCAGCAGCATGCAGCTGCAACAGAGGACAGGATGGAAAAGGACCTCCACCCCTGCCTCACTGCCCCCTCCCCAACTATCCCAGCTGGAGTATTGGGGGGGAGCTGGGCCAGGCCCATGAGGCGAGAGGCTATCTGGCAACCTTCTTGGAGGCTGCTGAAGCACCCCCGCCTACTAGCCAGGACCAGTGCAGGCAGTCTTGAACCCTGCCTCCCCACCTCACAGGCAGTGGGGTTTAGTGGTGCTTTGTGTAAAGTGCCATGAGTTAGAGTGCCCAAATGTCTGTAGGCAGCCCAGATTGCTTTCATGCACCAAGACAGCTACAGTTTTTAAGGAAGATTTACTTCTAAAATAAATTGCATTAAGATAACAATGAAAGGTCATCACTTTCTGAAGGTGTTAAATACTATGTATTTCAAGTAGTGAGATCTGGTTGGCCAGTAAATCTTTCCCTGTGGCCCATGGCACAATCCTTTGGTCATAAACGGTTATATGCTGAATTGGCATATCAAGAGGAAGAAGTTTGTCATCATGTTGTATTATTAGCCTCAGTAGTATAGCCAAAGAACTAATTATGAATAAGGAATACGACTCCTGATCACTGTTCAGTCATAATGCTATGAAGAACTATATTAGCATAACATTAATTTATTGTTACAGGATAAAAAATGTAAAAAATAGCCACAATTGAAGAACTATTGGAAAAGGTTACTAAATGATATTTCACTATTCTTTTACATCCAAGTGCTTTCTGTTTATTAATTTTCTGACTCAATTCTTGCTCTTTCTATCAGGCAGCTGGTCCTACATGTATAACTCCATGAGGGACATGGGGGAGGGGTTTCAATTTCATGGTGTTTTTTGTTGCTAATAATTGTTTCATGCTCAGCCCCTGGGAGGGCCACATACCTTTGCACTTTCATTATTACTTTTAATATTTTTATAATAAAGATTTAAAAAGTGAAAATAGTCTCTTTTTATCAATGCACATGCACATTATGTCTAGCATGCACACCAAGTTCAGTCTGTGTTCTCCTGGGTGCAGGCTGGTTCAATACTAATTGATCCTTATCAGTGCTGTTAAGAAATGGCTTCACAGAATTGTCTGATGTATTTCAGGAGGTATTAAAAGAGTATTTTGTTGGCAGCTTATTTATCGCTTATCATTTCCTATAAATACCTTAGGGGACAGCCTGTTGCTAGAATTTTTCAGAGTTAGATTCCCTCACAAAACAATATTTGAAAGCAAATGATATGTTATCTGTGCTTTTGCATTCTGAGCCTCCTTGTATCTTTTACTGTCTTTCTGGAGTTAATCTGAAGGTTTTTAATTGTCAAGAAAATGAAAAATAATGCATGTAGGAGAGAAGTACTTATACATTACTGGGATATCAACACCAACAATTTCCTGACTTTCATGAATAACATTTTCCATTATGTGTCACATTTTCTATAAGCACTATATTGTACATTACCTAACTTATCCTCATCACAGTCATTAGGAGAGCTGGTAAATATGTATTTATTGCCACCACCTTCCAGAGAGGTAAACTGTTGTGAAAATCCTTGATTGTGTAGCTATACTTACACTGAGACGTACTTACTCAGCCTTCACTGTAAATAGGCAATAGGCCCCTCCTTTGATAACATTACTCCTGGAAGTGTTAACCTTTAAAAAGAGTATAGAAACTTTTTTTCAGGCTTAGAGAGAGTAACTATCCACTTGTCCCACTGAAGTCATTGGGAGATTTGTTCTTTAATTAATTGGAAACATGTGAGTTGGCAGGTCCACTTGCTTCCCTTTCATCATGTTGGAATCACCAGGATCTCTACCTCATCTTCTCTCCCTCTCGCCTACCACATCTTGTTTCACTTTTCAAAGAAATCATAAGGCCATGTAGTGATTACCAACAATGGGCAAAATAAAACATGCAATATTTCCAATTCTCTTAATACTTCAAAACATATCCCTGGCCACAGGGGATGACCTGGTGAGAGGACTGCAGGTCCTTGACCACCTGGGCAATAGTGATAATCACCTGCTGGATTTCATTATCCAACGCAGGGCATCAAGGGCTCACACCAAGGCTAAAGCCCTTGACTTCAGAAAGTCCAACTTCAATGAGCTTAGGAGACTAGTGGGGGAGGCACTGAGGGCCCACAAGGTACAGAAGATGGTAGTCCATGAGGGATGGTCATACCTTAAGGGGCCGATCCTCCAGGCCCAAAGATTAACAGTCCCTGAGAGAAGCAACGGGCGTAAGAGTGCTCAGAAACCCCCTTGGCTCAGCAAGGGCATTCAGCAATGCCTGAGGACTAAAAGGGGGCGGAAGGGAGAGTTATCACCAAGGAGTAGTACTCCTCCTCAGCCTGTGAGTGTAGGAGGGCTATTAGGAAGGCCAAGGCAGAGATGGAACTCAGGCTAGCGTCCAGGATTAAGGACAACAAAAAGTCCTTTTTCAAGTACATTGGGAGCAAGAAGAGGGCACCAGGAAATGTAGGCTCCCTGCAAGACCCAAACAGTAATCTTGTGGCTACACCAGACAAAAAAGCTGATATTTTAAACAGTTTCTTTGCCTCTGTTTTCTTGAACAGGGACCGGGATATCCCACCTACCAGAAGTAGAGACAATCTTGGGGATGGCTCTGTCAGGCCTTCAGTCAGTGCAGATGTAGTTAGGGATCTTCTGGAAGGGCTAGACATTTTTAAATCTGCAGGTCCAGATGCCCTCCAC
>NW_005842472.1:1208344-1214097 GCF_000455745.1 Alligator sinensis | reverse complement strand
GACCAAGTAACTAAATCCTTGGATGATGGTGTTACCGTGGACGTAGTCTTTCTAGACTTTAAGAAGGCCTTTAACTCTGTCTCCCACCCCATCCTCATCATTAAATTCAGTGACTGTGGCATTGATGTCTGCACAGTTGGATGGGTAAAAAATTGGCTGATGGGGTGCACCCAGAGAGTAGTGGTGGACAGGTTGTACTCAAACTGGTGAGATGTGTGCATTGGGGTACCCCAAGGCTCGGTCCTCGGGCCCACACTGTTTAACATCTTCATCAGCGACTTGGACGAGGGGGTGGAAAGCACGCTGTCCAAGTTTGCTGATGACACTAAGATGTGGGGCGAGGTGGGCACACTTGAAGGCAGAGAGAGGCTGCAACTAGATTTAGACAGACTACAAAAGTGATGAGAATAGGATGGGGTTCAATGTAGACAAATGCAGGGTGCTGCACCTTGGGAGAAGGAATCCACAGCATACATACAGGCTGGGGAGTTCCCCTCTTGAAAGCACAGAGGCAGAAAAGGATCTTGGAGTCATTACTAACTCCAAGATGAACATGAGCTGTCAATACCAGACCGCAGCCAGCAAGGCCAGTCATACTTTGTCATGCATCCAAAAGATGCATCTCAAGCCGGTCCAGAGAGGTGATACTCCCCCTCTATGCAACTTTGGTCAGGCCGCAGTTGGAGTCCTGTGTCCAGTACTGGGAGCCGCACTTCAAAAGGGATATGGCCAGCCTGGAGAAGATTCAGCGGGTGAGAGGGCAGCAGGACAGGCCCTACAAGGAGAAACTGAGTGATCTGAACCTGTTCAGCCTCAGCAAGAGGAGGCTGAGGGGGGACTTGGTGGCTGCCTACAAACTCATCTGGGGGGGGATCAACAGCAAATAGGTAGAGTCCTTTTCTCCCCAGCACCCGCTGGGGTGTCAAAGAACAATGGTAATAAGCTGATAGAGAATAGGTTTAGGTTAGAGATCAGAAGGCAATATTTTACAGTTAGGGTGGCCAAAATCTGGAACCAACTTCCCATGGAAGTGGTTCTCACCCCTACCTTGGGCAAATTGAAGAGGAGGTTGGATGATTACCTATCTGGGGTCTTGTGAATCCAGCATTCATTCCTGCCGGAGGCAGGATTCCTGCTTGTGGCAGGGAGTCGGGCTAGATGATCTGTTCAGGTCCCTCCTGACCCTAGCTACTCTGAAACTATGAAACAGGTGTACAAATTACTTTCAGTCCCACAAAGTATTTTGCAACATTGACACCAGGCAACAAGGTTACTACAAGTTACATATTTACAGTAGCAAAACTAGGGGTAATCGAAAGGAGTACTCACTCTAGGTAACAAGTTAGGAGGGGTGCTGGAACCCTCCCACCCCAGCTCCAGCAGAGTCTGTGCTTTGGGACCATTTCTATGCTGGGAATTCCAAAGCAGTCCCTGTCTGCTGCTGCATGGATATGAACAGCCAGGGTGGGAAAAGCATGAGCACTGAAAGTAGCAGCTCAGCCAGGCTGTGGAGTTTCTGGTATGGGCAAGAGTGCTTCCCTACCCACTCAGAAACCACATATGCCCCCCCACCCCTAGTTTCAGATCCTTTATTTTCCTCCCCAACTTTGGAATCCCTTTCCTCCATCTGCATTCTCAGATCCTGTTCCTCTTTCCCCTTGGAGCTCATGCTCCCTGCAACCCTTTCCCCACCAACCCCCACTTGCAGACCTGTGTGCCCCACTGAGCTCTCCTTCAGGGTTTCTCCCAGGTGGCAATTCTGCTTGTTCCACCATATGTGTATTAACCTTATTACTTATACATCTTTTGAATGTAACATGCTGAGAAGTATGTAGCAATAAGTTTTACTCTTCAGATCAGCTAACTCACAGTTGGTGACATTTCCAAAATATTAATACTAATAGAAATGCTAATAATATCACTTACAGTGGTGAAGTATTCCTTTCTACGATATGACAATGTATTTAAAATATGTCCAGCATATCTGGAATGCAAAAACATAAAAGCTTTGTTTTACCTCTACATTTTTTTTCTACACACTGAAGATTTTCAAGAATGGATGCCAGCCATTAGGTTCTTTAATTCACATTTCTCATGTATAACACTTAAGAGCTGATCTTAAATTTCATAGATTTTTAGGGTTGGAAGGGACCTTGGAAGATCATAGAGTCTGACCCCCTGCCCCTGGGCAGGGAAGAGTGCAGGTGTCAGATGACCCCAGCCACATGTTGGTCCAATCTCCTCTTAAAGATCTCCAAGGTAGGGGAGAGCACCACCTCCCTTGGAAGCCCATTCCAGATTCTGGTAACTCTTACCATAAAGAAATTCTTCCTAATGTCTAATCTGAATCTGCTCTCTGTCATTTTGTGGCCGTTGTTTCTAGTTGCTCCAAGAGGCACCTTGATAAACAGAGTATCTCCTATTCCTTGCTGCGCCACCCCTGCTCACCCCCCTGATGAATTTGTATACATTCACCAGATCCCCTCACAGCTTTCTCTTATGGAGCTGAAGAGATCCAGGTCCCTCAATCTCTCCTCATAGGACCTTTCCTGCAGGCCCCGAACCATATGAGTTGCCCTCTTCTGGACCCTCTCAAGGTTATCCACATCCCTCTTGAAGTGTGGCACCCAAAACTGGAAGCAATACTCCAGCTGCAGCCTTACCAATGCTGCATAGAGGGGAAATATCACCTCCTTAGACCTGTTCGTGATACACCTGTTAATGCAGGATAAAGTGCGGTTAACTCTATTGATCACTTGGTCACATTGTTGACTCATATTCATCTTTGAGTCAACTATGACTCGAGATCCCTTTCTGTTGCTGTGCAGCTTAGAGGGTCACCCCCCAATCCGTATGTGTGTTGGTTATTCCTTCTCCCTAGGTGCAGTACTCTGCACTTATCTTTGTTGAACTGCATCCTATTTTGTTCCGCCCACCTTTCCAGCCTGTCTATATCTCTCTGGATCTGTTTCCTACCCTCCAAAGTATCTACCTTGCTCCATAATGTGGTGTCATCCATGAACTTGGACAGTGTGCTCTCCATGCCCTCGTCCAAATCACTGATGAAGATATTGAACAGCACTGGCCTGAGGACCAAGCTGTGGGGTACACCACTGCCCACATCTTTCCAGATTGATACCGACCCATCCACCACCACTCTCTGGGTGCATCCCATTAGCCAATTCACTATCCATCTAACCATGTAATCATGTAAGTTATAGTCACTTAGTTTTTTTTATAAGAATTGGATGTGATACCATATCAAAGGATTTTTAAAAATCCAAGTATATGACATCCACCTATACTCCTGCATCTAAGCAGTTTGTGACCTGGTCATAAAAAGAAACAAGGTTAGTCAGGAAGGATCTACCTGCTGTGGGCCATAATTCAAGGATGGTGTTTGGAAAATGGCCTCAGTTGCGTGTCAAGTGGGGCACTGAGTAGTAACCCCAACCCAGACATGCTCGGGGATGCCAAGTGTGAGAGAGGAAAAAAGCGCGACAACTAGTAGGTGAAGAAAATTCATAAGTTTACTTACAAATCAACTTGATGAATACAGGAACTAATTACAAGGACTATTTACAGTGGCAGGTGGACACAGACGACGTGGTGCGGAGAACGAACAGATGATGGGTAGCGGCGAGTAACAAGCAAGGTGTAATCGTGAAGGTTGACTGCAGCCGAAAATACTATCAGTACAAGTATGATGCCTAGTTGGTCAACACACAGGGCGTTCCAGATTGCACATGGTCTAGCTATAAGCTGTGGTAGCCTATGCTAGGAATCTAGCTAGAGGCCTAGGGGTCTGTCCTGACAAGACAGGTGATCAGGCTGTCTTCCTGAGTTTGGGAGCATCTGGGGACCCTATGCTGAGGCGCACAGTCCCCTTTATAGACTCCCTAGCCAATCAGGGTCCCCCCTTGATGGAACATTCTGGAGGCCTCAGCATGCTGGTCCGGCCAGTCACGCTCTAGGGGCAACTTCTGATTGGTTAGGCTACTAGCGATCATGCACTGTCCGCATGATAGTGCAGGTTAAGGTATTCCTCTGCCACTGCATCACCGAATACCAGTCATGGGTAGCTATGTCACTTAATGTCGTAAACAACAATCTGGTGGAGTCACATCACCTCCTGACACCTGCTATGAATCCATGTTGGTTGCCCTTCAGCATTATTTTTCCTGCTGGACTCCTGCAGATGTGATCCTTAACAATTTTTTCAAAGGTTTTCCCAAGGATAGAGGTGAGACTAACCAGTCTATAGTTACCCAGGTTCTCTCTCTTCCCCTTTTTGAAAATAGGGACCACATTGGCCCATTTCCAGTCCTCTGTCTTGAGCACCATAAGTGCTCAAAAAATCTTGCCCATGGTTCTGCTATGACTCTGGCTAATTCCCTCAGCACCGTTGGATGAAGGTCATCTGAACACATCAAGCCCCTTTAAGTGTCCCTTTACTACGTTGGCACTAACCATTGGCAGGCCAGTGACCCTCTTATTACTGTCTACAGTCCAACTGTATGACTATGACTTCTACCACTGAAGTCACTAGAAGAATTGCCATTAATTTCAACAGGCAAAGCATAAACTCTTAAAAACTGGCCTGATATTTAGAAGTGCTGAACACTCAGCAACTGCCACTGATATTGAGATTTTGTTCCACTAAGGCTATACAATTTAGGCCCCTGCATCTATAGTGTATGTTAGGGCCTTCTTACACCTTATGCTGTTAGCCACGCAAATATTGATTGGCTTAGTGCTACCTTGGAGTTTGACACCTTAAAGCTAAAAACCATCTCTGACCATATCCCACCTGCACAGCTGTGACTTGCCACTAGAGGCCCGAGGCCTGGTGAGTCAGGGTGGTGAGCCAGGACAAGCTTCTATCCCTGCTTTATGGGCACAGGTGTGTTAGAGATGGGTGGGCGAGGGGTGGGAACTTGTAACTGTCAATATCACCTGCCTTCCCTGGAGCCCAGTCTGGACACTGGCATAGGCAACATACTGGTGGCTCACCATGACAAGGCAGCATATTCCCCTCCTCCTCCTCTGCTCCTTCCCTCCCCTTGCCCTGGCCTTTGCTGCCAGGGATGCTAAATGTTCCCACCAGCCACGGCATGATGCTGCACTGGAGAAAATAGCAGAATGGAGTAGTACAATGCTCCTGGGTTGGGCAGCAATGGAGCCATCAGCATTTCACTGGGTTGAGCAGCAGAGCCAGTGCCAGAGTCCCCCTCCCCCATGCAGTGCCCTCCACATCATCAACACTGCATCCATGCCTCAGCCCCTGCCCCCCCACCACTCCCCCTGTCCCTGACCTGCCTCAAGCTGTCTCCACCTTTAGCTGCAGGTAGAAACACCATGTGAAGGAGTGGTCACTGCATCCTGGGATACTGGAGGATTTAAATATAGGCAGTACAGCTATGGGGAGCAGCCACAGTTAAATGGAACAGGTGAACAGTTAGGTGGATCAGAGATAATCTTGCCTTGTGTCATGACCCAAAGGCATGATTTTGTGTGTGCTTCGGCACCAGAATTATCCCTGCCAAGTTGCAGCTCCATTGCGCTGGAGAGTTTCCTGTTACGGAGGAAAACCCCGGTGCAGGGACGAGTTTCCTGCCTTTTTTGCAGCTTCTTTTGCAGAGTGCATTGCTCAAGTTGCAAGAGGAATGCATGGTGCAAAAGAGTTCCCGCCACTGGTATGTAAATTCGTTCCCCGCTATTGGCTAATTCTAAAATATTCCCCCCCGGGGGCC
>NW_005842472.1:1204872-1208313 GCF_000455745.1 Alligator sinensis | reverse complement strand
GGCCTGTTAGCCGTATAAGAGGCTTGAGCGGTTTCCGCCCAAGCTGAAGAGGACTCCACATCCATCTTGTGGGGACTCTGGATACACGGCAGGGTAATAGAAACCCTGTGTGAGATTCAGAGGAGCGTGGCGACCTGATCCATCACCCACCTCTTCCCGTCTTCGAGCACCACTTTTATAAGACGTATCTACGATTCTGATTTTGGTGGCTCGTTCACCCAGAGCATCTGGAGCTCTGTACCGTGGAGCCTAGCAACCTCCACGGGACCGTCTGTGTTGTCTGTCTGTAACCGCAACTCAAGCAAGTTTTCCAGCCTGCACCACTGCCATCTTGGTGTAAGTAAACAATCTTTTAAACTACCGCTAAGCGTTTGTGCCTAATTCCAGCTCGACGGCCTTCCCTCTCCGACCCGGCGTGCCCGGGCTGCTGGCCACAGCCCACATGCAGCACAGAAAAGGGCTCGGGTCGCTCCCGGCCCGCACACCTTGGAGTGGTATAACTTTGAGTCACATCATGAGTGTTTTAAGCCACATAAAGGTGTTTACATGCAGCCAATCCAAGGGTTAAGAGCTCCAGGAACCACTTAAAATTACCATGTAACAAGGTCCTTATTGGTCAGCTATGGATAAATTTGTATTCTATGAATAAATGTCTGCAATACTGTTTTTAAGTTGGTGACTTTTTGAGAAAAGACAATACCAGTGTTTGCTTTCTACCACCTCCAGATAAATGTTAAAGTAAAAAAAGTGATGCCTGAAGCTTCTGGTAGCCTGAAAATGGAACAATGAACCTGAGTTGTTTGAACAGTACAGTAAACTATATAGCCTGCCAAAAATATACAATAATGGGATTTATTCTTGAAAATGAACTTAAAACACAGGCTAACTGCAAACATTCAAAAAAGGAATGTTTGTAGTCATTTATGTTTGACTGTTAAACAGGTTATGTTAGTAACAGTGACATGATATGTAAACTGGCAACAATGCTTAAGTGTTTTGAAATGTTGTATTTCTCAATGAAACTCTTCTTTTCACATGATACTGAGTTATTGCCAAATGTGAATGGCAATCTACTTTCTATAGAGCTAGACTGTGACTTAGGGCCTTGTTATACATTATACTGTGAGCTCTGCAAATTTTGATTAGTATTAGTGCTAGCTTGTATTTGGAGCAGTCATACCTTCAGGTCAGCAGGAGCATGGAGGACTGAAAGGTAAGAATCCTCCCATCCCATAGTGGACATTTCCCTGCCCCCGCCCCGCAGGATTCCCTCATTCTCCCTCCACCCCTGGGTTTACTCGACTACTCCCCTACCCCTCAGGGGTTCCTCAGTCACCAGATTACTTTTGTCTGCCCTGCATGGTCTGTCCCAGCAGAGCCAGGAGGGAAGGGTTAACTTGTCTGCCCAGCACCACCATCACTACCAGGCAGCTGATCTTCCCCAGGCTGAGCCCAGCCCAAAGATCAGTAGTGGCAGTGGTGGTCATGGCTGGGCAATCAGGTTAACCCTTCTTTTCCTGCTCCCCCAGGAGAGACAGCGTGGGCAGCCCCAAGTAAGTGCGGGGGAGGAGTAGTGAGCTGGGATCTGGGGTGCTTACCTTTAAGGTGTAGCCTAGAGTGGCTAAACCTTAGTGTAACAAGATCTGGGTAACAAGGATCAGAGATAATACTACCCTGAAGTGACTTAACTTTGAGCTGTCTAAAAACTAGTCCACACATTAACACCTGTAACAATCCAGGTGTTAAGAGCTCCAGGAGCCGCTCATAATTATTGTGTAACAAGGCCCTTAGGCTGTGCAGGATTGTTGTCACATACTTTATGCTGCAGTTTGCTCTCTGCATCATGTACACCTTTCTAAAGATTAAAGTCAAGTGTTGATTTGTCTCAGCATTAATCCATTATGTTGTAAACCAGAAAGAGAATAAATGGTGGAGATCAGCAAGATCGGGAGTAAAGGTTATCAGGGTTAGAGTAATTTTCTCTCAACATCCTGTTTGAGATCTAATCAGTTTAGTAACATGAGTGAAATAAAGCCTAGACATTTTGCTCTTTAAGTGAAATACCACCATTTCATTCTTCACAAAAAGCTTCAGGCAGACAGGAGAGAATAGCTGCCAAAAGATCTTAACTCTGAAAGACCCCCTAGAGGGAAGAAAAACCATCAAGCTCTTGACATTTATTATCAGAACTCCTGTCAATACGGGAACCAACTGTAAAAATATTGCACACATTTCCAATAAAGCAGGCAAGAAATAAATTCATGGAAGAAGAGAGCTGTAAAGTGCTTTTGAGTTAAATACAACTAATTTATTTCCATATCAGGGATCATGTTTAGTAGGCAATTACATTTTAAAGTGACACTTTTGCTTTATACCTTTACTTAAACTGCATATTAATGAGTTTGTGAATGAATTAGTATGCAAATCCAGGTCTTTTAGTAATGAGATGTTAACCCATCATTAAGCCTACTGTGCCATTTAACCCGATTCATAATTCCTTCCTTACTAAAATGCTAATGGTACAGATTATATTTGTTTGATCAATATTTCTTAATTGTTCCACTTGCCTTCAAATCAGAATTGCACACAGCTTGAAGAATGGATTAAATTTCAAAATAGCTTTCATAAAGGCCTCTGCATCTTACTCTAAAATGAAAAATAAATAAAATAAGTCAAAGAAGATTCCATTGTTGCTCCATCAGCAACAATGTGGAAGGAGGACTGCTCTTTTTCCTTTGGTGCCCATGTTCTCATTGGAGCAAATGGGAATTGTGGGTGTTCAGGGAACAGATGAATCTGTGCTTACACTGAAGACTGAAAAATGGATCAACTATTTAGATTTCTAACTAGAAATTATGATAGATATATCAAGCTCTGACAATCAGACTTACAAGGCCTTATGCAGTGCAGCCCAAACCTTGAATGGAACATCTAGATATTAGTCCAAATAATAAATAGCAAAAAGGAGTTCAATAGGAACAGATCCAACAAAGTAGAATTTTTTATTATGAGCTCATCTGGGTATTGTGTTAGCTGGCTGGTACAGTAATTGTCTTTACCACAAATGCTGTCATTCTAAAATCTATTCCTAAGGATGTGGTTGCTATCAGACCTAGTGCGTGTCTTGAAAAATACATTGTTTCTTTTTAATATAGAAAGCAGGAAGTTATGTGCCCACATGACAGAAGACAGGCTAAAAATTATAGGTTAATTTTTTCTTTCAGTCCTTATGTAGAAGTTTCTATTAACATCAGTGGGGACTTTTGCATGAAGTTCTAAGGTACTATGCATACTAATATGTAGAGACAGTTCATGCATTTTTGGAGCAGAATCGTACAATTTTGACTACCTTCAGACAACCTACCATGCGCAGCTAAGTGGTGATGAAAAAGGTGTTGAACTGCTAGCAGTAAAACTCAGGAGACCCCTGACCTTCAGCAG
>NW_005842472.1:1167951-1204862 GCF_000455745.1 Alligator sinensis | reverse complement strand
TTAGAATCATTGGTTATGTCCACAAGTGGTATGGACATTTGGTTCCCTGGGGACAAGTAGCAGTGGCGCACCTTATGCCACCATTACTTGTCCCTGGAGAATGCCTGTGCCAGGCACGGTTTGGTGTGCAGCAAGTTACCCTGGCTGGGGTTGGGGAGGCTTGGGCCAGCACTGGGCTGGCCCCAGCAGCCTTACCTGGGGTCCTGGGGGGCCTCCTGGAGCTGCAGCAATGGCAATTCTGCCATGAGGAGCCTGGCTGGCAACTGCAGCATGGCTCTAGGCAATCTGGCTCTGCTTTTGGGCAGCATGCGCTGCCTGTGTGTGCTGTACTGCTTTTTTTTGTTCCTGTGGATTTTTTTGACTTCTGAAGATCCAGGGATCAAAAAAACCCATGGGAAAAAAGCAGAGCAGTTCATGCACAGGCAGCACTCCCTTGCAGCACAGAGAACATCTGAATGTTCTCTGTAGACGTGTTTGTGGCACCACATACCACATGGCTGCACTCCTCTGGACAGCCATTATGAGCAGAGTTATCCCATCAAAATGTAATGCAGCCTTCAGCTTTGCCTCAAACTCAGTTGCCAGGAGACAGAGAAGAAAAATAATTATGAGAACTTCCCATCTTAAAGAAGCATCAGCCTTAGATACCCCTTATGCAGCCCCACTGCTCTCAGCAGGTATAAGTGATGGCAGAGGCAATTTGTTTTAGCCAGTGATTTATTTGTTTGAGCAGAGATAAGGCAGTTACCATCCTCCCTTAAATAATGTTTTCTGTCTAAATATTTCTTAATTTCCCAGTAAGATTCCCACCAGAGTTTTTGTATTTCCTTCATGGTTTGTGTTCTTCACTTTCATATGCACTGGACAATATCAGTCAGCTCCATTTGTGATTTCAGGCCCTTTGGTGGCTTCCCTTCCTCCCTCCCTGCCTTTTCTAGAAATATTATTTTTAAATTGTTCATTTCAGCAAGAACTGGTGACCCCAACTCATCCCTTCCACAAACTTTCTCCAATTCCATCAATTTCCAGAAGATGTCAATTTCTCCCTCTTCTATAAACAGCTATAACAATACTAAAACTCTCTGAATTCTAGAGGGAGCAGCTTAGTATGCCAGGGTTAATGGCCCTTTATGGGTTGCTGGTTTCCTTCCTGCTGCATCAAAGGGAGGAGGAGGAAAGCTGTGGAGCTTCTTCTTGCTCTGTAGCTGTTCTACCTGTTCAGGAGAGCAAAGGAAAGGGGAGGTGTTGCTGCATGAACCAGGCACACTCCTATGTGTGCAGCAAATGCTGTAGGCATGTCCAGATGAGTGTGCACATGTAGTATGTGGTGCTGCAGATCTATTTGTGGCACTGCACATGCCACACATGCAGGAGTTCCCCGCCTTGCTAATTTGCAGCATGGGGGGTGGGGTTGACACTGGGAGACACTGGTTGTTTTTTTTTTTAAAGCAGGGCAGGGCACGTAGTAGTAGTGTGTGCTGTCAAAACTAGAACCTAGCCCGCTGCAGCCATACTCTGGCTGTTGGATCACTGCAGCTGCAGCCCCTGGAGGCTCCCAGGTAAGGCTGCTGGGGCCAGCCACATGCGGCAACGTACCACATGCCAGAACGTGCATGCATAGGCATTCTCCGGGGACAAGTAACAATGGAACATACTCTGCCACTGCTGTTTGTCCCCAGGGAAACACAGGAGACAGGTTGCAGGAGACAGTTCAGGAGAGTCAGATATGAAAGGGAGGTACTGTGTGAAAAACAGCTTCCTTTTGTTAGTTTTAAATTTGCGACTTAACCAGTTTCATTTTGTGACCCCCACCTAAATCTTGTACTGTGAGAGAGTAGATAAAAAAAATCCCTATTTTTGCCCAGGTGCATCATTTTATACTTCTCTACACTCAGCTGCATCTGTCATTTAGTTGCCCATATGCTCAATCATACCCGATCCTGCTGTAGCTCCTTACAGTCTGCCTTGGTCTTTACCACTTTGAATAATGTTGTCAACTACAAAATTAGCCACCTCATTACTCATGCCCTTTTCCAGTTCATTTTTGAATATGTTAATGATCTGGTCAGAGTTTTTTTGGAATTTCTGGGAATTGCTTTTTGGATTGGTGGGAGCAGATGGGATCCACCTGATGAAGAGAGTGAAGAGCATCTTCACAGACAGGCTCACTAACCTAGTGAGGAGGGTTTTAAACTAGGTTCACCATGGGGGTGGAAACCAAAGACCTGAGGCAGGTGGGGAGACCTGGAAGAAGAGCAAGCAGAAGGGGCAACAGGGGAGGTGCTGTCATCCTTCCTGAGAAATCAGGGCAATCAACTAGTTATCTCAGGTGCCTGTACACAAATGCACGAACCTGGGAAACAAGCAGGAAGAATTGGAAGTGCTTGCACAGTCACGGAACTATGGCATCATTGGAATAACAGAGACTTGGTGGCAGCTCGCATGACTGGAGCAGTGTTGTGGATGGGTACAAACTGTTCAGGAAGGACAGGCAGGGGAGAAGAGGAGGAGTTGCACATTTTGTAAAAGAGCCATATGATTGTTCAGAGCTCCAGTATGAAGCTGGAGATAGTCCTGTTGAGAGTCTCTCAGTTAGGGTCAGAGGAGAGAGCAACAAGGGTGATGTCATGGTAGGGGTCTGCTATAGACCAGGAGGAAGTGGTGGATGAGGCTTTTTTTTGTTTGTTTGTTTGTTTTTTTCAAATAGCTAGCAGAAACTTCCCAGTCATAGGCCCTGGTTGTCATGTGGGACTTCAATCACCCTGATATCTGCTGGGAGAGTAATACAGCAGTGCACAGGCAATCAAGAAAGATTTGGAAAGTGCTGGGGACAACTTCCTGGTGCAAGTGCTGGATTAGCCACCTAAAGGACATGCTCTTCTTGACCTGCTGCTCACAAACAGGGAAGAATTGGTGGGGAATTCTTCCAGGTACAGGTTTCCAGGTACAGGTTTCCCTCTATTTATGCGGTACATGGGTTCCCGGAGAATGGTGCATAAATCAAATTTGTATAAAGTGAACCTACTTTATAATGTAACAAATAGAGATAGGTTCCCATGGCAGTGAGGGAAGGAGGGAGTGAGGCTGGGATAGGGAAGGGGTGAGGGGAGGGGTGCCACTCCCAGAGCTGCACAAGGGAGCAAAGCAGAGGGAACTGTCAGTGGGTGCAGGGTGGGGAGGATGCAGCTCTTGCTGCAGCAGGGGCTGGGGTGAGTGGGAACAAGCAGAGCACTGGAGGGCATGGGACATGGTGAAGCTTGCCTGCACTCACCTCAGCTCCTACTGCAGTGGCCCTTGGAGTGTCCGTTGCCAGCAACCTGCAGCCGCTGGGCTGTACCGTGCTCCGCCTGTCCCCCTGCACCTGGGTTCCAACTGTCCCCACTCACCCCAGCTTCTGGGTTGTGCCATGCCATGGTGCAAGCAGCTGGTGTTGGCTGCTCTGGGGCCGCTGCAGCAGGGGCTGGGGTGAGTGGGAACAAGTGGAGCCCTGGGAGGCATGGCGAAGCTTGTCCACACTCACCGTAGCCCCTGCTGCTGTGGCCCTGGAAGCAGTTGGCACCAGCTAAGGAGGGAACTGTCAGTGGGTGCGGTGTGGGGGGGTGAACCTCTTGCTGCTCTACTCCCCTCTTAAAGTGCACTGTTCTGCTGAGGAGGGGGAAAGACAGCATCCACACATGCACCTGCAACCCAGAAGTGAGCAGGTAGCGTGGTCTGGGATCATTTTGAGGTGGCAGATGATCCCACATATGCTATCTGCCTGCACTGGTGAGCCAGAACCAGCCAAGGCAAGGAAACGAAACACATGAGTGCTGCGGGGATGATAATGCATCTCTGCAGGTGCCACCCCCTTGCCCTTGCTCCTCCTCAGCCTGGCACCAGTGGGAGCATGTCCAAAAAGAAGTCCCCCTCTCACTCCAAAGCCCCCATCCCCCTAAAGCAGAGATAGATCACCCTGGCACATTGGAAGAAAGGTGGACAGAAAGGGGGGCACGTTGCAAAGGGGAGCAAGATCACCCAGAGCACTGGCGAGATGCTTGCTGTGGATAGACAGCCCTTCTCCTTAATTGAGCGGCCAGGGTTCATGCAGCTCATGGCGCTTGTGGCCTCATCATACCAAGTGCCCACATGCACCACCTTCAGCAGGATGGTGGTGCCCTCCCTGTATGAGGCAAGCAGGGAGTACTTGAGGGAGGAGCTGTGCAAGGCAGGTCCACAGGTATCCTTATACTTCACCTCAGACATCTGGAGCGGCGGGGGTGGAGATCACCCCTACCTCTCCTTCACAGGAAACTGGTGTGACCAGTCAGGCCATCAGTGGGCTCTCCTTCAAGCCGAGGTGATGAATGAGTTTCACACGACAACTGAGATCATGAGGGCCATGTGCTACTTGGTGCAGGGGTGGCTCATTGGTCAAGGTGAGTTCACCCATGGCTTCATGGTCACTGACAATAGGGCCAATATGGTCAAGGCAGCACCACCAGCAAACTCATTTCCAAATGCAGGAAGGTGGCAGGCTACTTCCATTGGAGCATCAAGGGGAACAAGATGCTGCAGGACAAACAGGCAGAGCTCAACATCCTGCAGCATAAAATCATGCAGGATGTGGAGACTCAGTGGAATTCCACGTACTTGATGTTTGAGAGGCTGGTGGAGCAACAGAAGGCCATTCATGAGATGGCCTTGCTTGGGGAGACTGGAGTCAGTGGCCCAATATCAGAGGCCCAATAACAGAGCTGAGTGTGATACCATATCCCAGATCTTGGTGGTCCTCAAGCCCTTCCTTGAAGCCACCGAGACCCTCAGCACTGGTGATGCCCTCCTTAGCCAGGTGATCCCTGTAGGGAGGTGTAACAGGTCGCCCTCCCCAACGCCATCTTTCCTGCTATCCGCACCCTATGTGGGACGCCCTTGGAGTCCTCTTTAAGGTTTCCTGTGTTCCGGTCTCTACTCATCTGTCATGCCTTGATGGAAATTTTATACCGATGTTTTTGTAAGTGGGAGACTGCCTATTGTTTTTGTATGTTGGGGTCCTCTGCCACCACTGGCCTTAACCCCAGTCTTTTTGCTCCAATCTGGAGCATAGCCTCCCTGGCCAAGAGGCCTGTTCACCAGAGCCAGGGGGTTGCAAGTTTGAAGCTGGGCAATAGCCCCAGATCTCCACCATCCCAGCCCAAAAAAACCACACACAGTTGCACCCTGGGTGCACCAGGCCAACCTGGCCTTTTATATTTGCCCTCTCTGGCACCAGGCCTGTGCCCCCAAATACTGCACCCTCTCGGTCACTGGGCCTGTGCACCCCGAACACTGTGCCTACGCAGGTGCCGGAGTTCGCATGCTATAGTGGTGCTCCAATGAGGTCTCCACCTTCCCCAATACCCCCACCCAAACCCCCGGTGTTATTCAATAACAAAAAAAATAGATATATAGTCTGTCCATGGGCTATAACCACTACCAAAAATATGATTAAAGAAGGCAGCATGCCAGCTTACATTCACTCAGGAGATTTGCGCTTCTGCTTCCCACCGTCAACTACAGTCCTTCTTCTGGGGTTGCTGCTGCTTCTCTGGGGTCCTCAGTAGTTCCCCTCCTCCAGCCTTTGACCTGCTCACCAAGCCTCACCATGGAGCTCTTATACACATTCCTTCCCCTTAGGCTGCTGGCCCCTACTGCTGCCCAGCCCAGAGTTTTTATAGTTCTGGCCTGCCCCCTTCCGGTCACCTGACTAGCTGGCCTGGCTCTGCTTTTAACCCCCACCTTACCAGCATGCTGTGCTCAGAAAGTTCTTGTTTTAAAGGAGCCGACCTGCCTTCTGCTAATAGGGCTAGGGTTCCCTGTTACAGGAGGGAACTTCAGAACCAAATGGAGAAGTTCCAGGGGATCGATGTTACTGGCTGGGGAAAGCCGCTGTCACCAGATGTGCAGGCACTGGTGAGGCAGCTGAAGGAGGGCATCAGGAAATGGCTTGATCCCTTGCGGTCCAGTATGGTCCATGTACTGGCCACCATGTGTGACTCAAAGGTGAAGGGGAGCATCAGCGCATGCAGAAGCAAAACCCTGGATTAGTGGACAGAGGTGCTGGTCAACAGAGTCAGGGAAGTAGAAGGGTAGAGGTGGGGAGATGTGGAAGAAGGGGATCCACTGTCCCATGCCAGCCACGCCAGCCACCATCCAGTCTCCTCCTCCACTATAGGCACTGCCAATGTGGGCCAAGGTCATGACTTCCATGAGGGGGTCCAGAGGCTCCAGACCCCACCATCAGGCAGGTAGCACTCCGGCCTTGGGGGCTGCCTATCTCGCTGAGGATGTGGAGCCGCTGCTGTGTGACCCCTTGACTTACTGGGCAAGCCGCAGCCAGATGTTGCCGGATCTGGCCATGGTTGCCCGGCAATACCTGTCCTGTCCGCTGACCAGTGTTCCAAGCAAGAGGGTGTTCAGCATTGCTGGTGATGTAGTGATACCCCACTGCACTTCCTTGGATGCTGGTTTGGTGGAGCAGCTGGTGTTCCTCAAGGTGAACTTCCTGCTGCTGGGGTTCCCCAAGCTCCAAATGCAGACTGAGTGAGTGCCACCCTCCTCACTCTGTCCGCACCTATTTCCTTGTGGTTTCTGGTTTTGGAACCATTTAATGCTCCACTCTCAGATCTGGAGGCGGCACTCATTGCATCACTAGCCAGCAGGGGAAGAACATGTCCCTGCTGAGCTCCCGTGCCAGGACAAACTTGGAGGTATGAGCTGGGGCTGTGGGGACGGAGGAGGCTCCAGGTTCAGGGCATGAAACATCACAGGCTTTGTGGCCTCATCAGGGTCTACCCTTTCTGCTGTTTTCATTCGAATCAGGCAAGAAATGACAAAGTTATAGGCATTTTAATGATTCCCCATCATAGCCTACAGGTGAAACATCAAAACAGCATCAAAACAGTGAAATAATTTTGATAAAACAAAATGGAACAGTGCTTCAAAATGAAACAAAATGTCAGAATGAAACACTGTCCCTTCAAAATGGCGAAATGGAAGTCGAAACTAAATGGCACTATTTCGCACAGCCCTAATAAGCAGTCAACAGTAGTGAAAAAACAGATTAGGGACTATTTAGAGAACTTGGATATATACAAGTCCATGGGGCCAAATGGGATTCACCCAAGGGTGCTGAGGGAGTTGGCTGATGAGATTGCAGAGTCATTGGCCATGATCTTTGAACGCTTCTGGCAATCAGGAGAGGTTCCAGATGATTGCAAAAGGGCAAATACAGTGCCCATATTTAAAAGATGGAAGAAGGAGGATCCAGGGAACTATAGACCAGTCAGGCTCATCTCAGTCCCTGGACAAATCATGGAGGAGATCCTCAAGGAATCCATTTCTAATGACTTGAAAGAGAAAAAGGTGATTAGGAACTGTCAGCATGGATTCACCAAGGCCAAGTCATGCCTGACCAACCTGACTGCCTTATATGATGAGGTGACTAGATTGGTGGATGCAGAGAGATTGGTGGATGTGGTGTACCTTGATTTTAAAAAGGCTTTTGATACAGTCTCCCACAGCATTCTTGCAGACGAGTTAAGGAATTATGGGCTGAATGAATGGACTGTAAATTGGACAGAAAACTGGCTGAAGCATCGGGCTCAGAGAGTAGCAATCAAAGGCTCAATGTGTAGTTGGCAGCTGGTATCAAATGGAGTGGTCCAGGGCTCAGTCCCAGGGCTGGTTTTGTTCAATGTCTTCATCAATGACCTGGAAGATGGCATAGTGTGCACCCACAGCAACTTTGCAGATGACACCAAGATGGTGGGAGTAGTAGGTTAGCTGGAGGGTAGGGCTAGGATTCAGAGTGACCTAGACAAATTGGAGGATAGTGCCAAAAAAAAGCTTATGAGATTCAATAAGGACAAATGCAAAGTCCTGCACTGAGGATGGAAGAATCCTATGCACTGGGATAGGCTGGGGGCTGACTGGCTGGGCAGCAGCCATGCAGAAAAGGACCTGGGGGTTACAGTGGACAATAAACTGAATATGAGCCAGCAGTGTGCCCTCGTTGCAAAGAAGGCTAATGGCATACTGGGCTGCAATGATAGGTGTGGTACCAGTAGGTCAATGGAGTGATTATTTCCCTCTATTCAGCATTGATGAGGGCACATTTGGGGTACTGTGTTCAATTTCAGGCCCCCTACTACAGAAAGAATGTGGACAAATTGGAGAGGGTCCAGAGGAAGGCAACCAAAATGGTGGGGGCTAGAGGCCATGACTTATGAGACAAGACTAAGAGAACTGGGCATATTTAATTTAGAGAAGAGAAAACTGAAGAGGGATTTAATAGCAGCCTTCAACTATCTGAAGGGGGGTTCAAAAGAGGGTAGAGTTAGGCTGTTCTCAGTGGTGACAGATGACAGAAGAATGAGCAATGGTCTCAAGTTGCAGCAAGGGAAGTTTAGGTTAGATATTAGGAAGAATTTTCTCACTAGAAGGGTTGTAAAACATTGGAACAAGTTACCCAGAGGGACTGTGGAATCTCCCTCCTTGGAGGTTTTTAAGACCTGTCTAGACAAAGCTTTGGCTGGAATGATCTAGTTGGGGATGGTCCTGCTCTGAGCAGGAGGTTGGACTAGATGACCTCCTGAGGTCCTTTCCAACCCTAACTTTCTATGATTCTATAGAATCCAACATCACTTCAAATGTGCAAATGCAGCCTTTGGATGCCTGTGGAAATAGATGTTCAAAGATTGCAACATCAGATATTAAATGAAGCTCCTGGTTTATCAAGCAGTTATAATCCCCACCTTGATTTATGGAGGTGAGATATAGAAAATGTACAGAAGATGCCTCAAGTCACTGGAGAAGTACCATCAGTGCTGCCTGTGGAAAATCCTTCAAATCCAGGGTGTAGACAGATGTACCAATATTAGCATTGTCTTGCAAGCAATTACTATGAACAGCAAAATGATGATAATCCAACATCAACTGAGCTGGCTGTCACCTGAATGTCTGACTCCAGACTTCCAAAGCAAGTTTTATTCTCCCAGCTTATTCAAGGCATATGGTCAAAAGGAGGGCAAAGAAAGCGCTTCAAGGATGTCCTCAAAGTCAACTTGAAAAAAATGCAACAGCAATATCAACTGGTAGGAGTCCAGGCCTGTCCCAAATGTATGAAAAGTCTACTGCAAGGATCTCAGTACTTTGAAACTTTACAACAACAGGGAAATGGGAGAAGCAGAAACAGTGCATCACGGACCAAATCAAGAATACGGAGCTACCCCACCTGCATGTAAATATGTGCTGAGTTGCAACAGAGTCTGGTGATTCAGGATAAGCTTTGTCATCCATCTTTGGACCTACAAATAAGACAATTATGGAAGATAATCATCCTCAACTGTGAGGGATTGCTAATTATGAAGATGATTGAACTACAGATTCCTTGATGGAGTGAAGATCTAAGACAGGATTTTCTATCTGAAACTTCCTGGGAGTCACACCAAAGCCCATGTAAGTTAGAAACAGATGGTGCATACAGGGTACATTTACATGCACAATTAATGTGAAGCAAGAAACTCCAGAGTTTAATGCTATTTGAATGTATGCCCAGGAGCACAGCAAGTTGAGCTGTGTTGGAGCTGCTCTGGCTGGAAGGGTGTCTGGGGGGATCATCCTGCCAACCCATGACTGCTCCCCTCAGCAAAACATGCTGCAGAGGGGCTGGATAGAGCATGAAGGTGCTTAAGTATGGGGCTAGCCGGCAAGTTTGCTTTTTTAAACATCTTTTCATTTTATCCTTCAGTGGCTGACTTCTTTCATTTCCCCACCATTTCCCCTCCCCCATTTCCTTTCCATCTCCATACATTACCCATGCCTGATCCCATTAATGCTCCTCCTTCCAGCTTCATGTTCCAGCTTCATGTTCCCCCAACCCAGCTCTCCAACATCCCCACCTAGAGCAGGGATGGAAGCCTAGCCTTGCTCACCAACCCTTTACTGGCAACTCACAGCTATAGCTCAGAGTCTGTCCCATGTTTCCCAGCCCTCTAGTGGCAAGTCACAGCTGTGCAGGGGGAGGCTAGTCAAAGAAGGTTTTTAGCCTTAAGGCGTGACTGCTCCAAACTCAAGCTAACACTAACACTGATCAACATTTGAGCAGTTCAAAGTGCAAGGTGTCACAAGGCCCTAACTCAGCTTCTTAGTTGCAATCCTGTAAAATGAAGAGAATGCTTTCCTGCCTTAGAGAGCGGTGAGATGGTAAAAATCCATTAATAACTATGAGGTAATCTTCATCCAATGATGATGAAAGCCATCTAAATAGCAAGGCAGATAAGAAAGTCATTCAAAACAGAAGAAGCTAGTGAACACTGATAATCAGACGTCTCATTTTTTCTTACATTATCTTGTGTCTCAGGACTAATTTACCATCAAATACCAAGATCTAGAGAATATGCGGCTTGTTTAATTCAGCCATAAATTTAGTATCTTTCTTTCCCTTCTGAAAAGCATCAGTATCTGATTTTTTAAAGACTTCAGAAAAGTTTGCAATTCAGCCAGATTTTTTATCATAGCATCATCTTTTGCAGTGCCTCTTGTTAGTGTTTCCAGATATGAATTTAAAGATACTTCTGGAGTGCTGTTGTATGTACCTCCTTAAGAGACAGCTCAATGCCTTGCTCTAGTTTGAACTTTCAAAATCCTGGCTGAACTAGCTGGTGCATCTGACTTGAGGCCAGAAATAAAACTTGACTTCTAGCTTCAATTTTGTTTGTAAATGGCACAGAATGGAAGCTGTGTCCCAGCTAACATCTCAAAGATAGAGCATATATGATGAATCAGATGCAGTCTTCCCAGAGAGCAAATTGAATTAAGGTATGATTGTGCAGTACTAATATTTAAATAAATATTTAAGCTGTGATCCCAACTACTCCAGTGCCTGTCTGGGATAACTCAAATAAAGTCACCCTGGTGTTATATTGGTGCAACAGAAAAAAAAAATTATCTAGGTCTTAACAAAAACGTGTTGACAAAAGGCAGACGACCTTTCTTTTGCTGTAGGCTGGCCTTCACAGGAAGATGGAGAGGGAGAGGAAGCCCATTTCTCATGTGACCTCAGGTCAAATATTCTGCTTAATCTATGTATCCAAAATATTTAAATAAACCTAGATCAGAAGCTTCTTAGATGGGCAATTAATAATTAGATTGTCTTTCCTCTAACAAAAGGGGTAAGGGGGGGGGGGGGGGGGGGGGGGGGGGGGGCGGTGTTTAACCAACATACAACAGCCTGGCTAATTGAATTAAATGCCAAATTCTCCAAAGAGAACTGGTAACTGGCAAGTTTTAAGACAAAAAGGTAAGGGACTAATGTCTGTCCTTAAATCATATACAGTAACTTATATGGATGATATAATAGATGCCTGGAAATCTATCTGCCTGTTTGAGCTGTTATATGATAAGGAAGCAGATGCAGTAAGTAACTGTATCTTATATTTTGAAGTAACCAGTTAGGAATGAACCAGTGTGCCCAGGTACAATTTAATTAAAAGCAAACCCTAAAGGAACAAGTCTCTGCCCACATGCAATAACTAGTTTGTCGAAAAGACAGCATTAAACCCATGGTCAGTTATCACTCTTGCAAACTAGTCATTACATTGGTTAACAGCTGGTTTTATTTTTAAGGGACTACAGCTACATTTCACAAGGGCATTATTAGCCATATATAAGGCCAGTACATAATTACAGAATAAGTCTATGTTCTCATTAAGGACCATGTTTTCTGGTACAGTGGCTATTATTTTAATCAGTCAGGTATCCCTTCTGTTTATAGGTAAGACACTAAAAACATTAATTTAATTTTGGGCAAAAAAGTGGCACGTTAATTTGAGAATTCTTTCAGTGAGCTTGAAAAAAATAAAAATCCTTAGAAATCTCATAAAACTAACTAAAGCAAATAATGTTACTACTTTATAAAACAGAAATTAATAATATTGTCTGTGGTATTTGGAGATGTATGGTTCAACACAGTCGCACAGAATTTCATTCTCTTCCCTTCCATATCAAGAAAGATTGACATTTCACTGCAAAGCAAGGTCTCTTTGATTGTTTGATTTTTAAAGGCAGTAGCAGTTGAGTTTGTCCTAAACCCGCCAGACTGGATTTAATGCTACAGACTTCCGATGAACAATACTAAACCCTTTAGAGTGTGGCATTCAAGACAACTGACAGGCTAAAGATGAAATTGGCAGAAAATGTATAATCCTCCTGCATTTTATGTACCGGTTCTTCAACTAGCATAAACTGATGAGCTCCAGTGACTTGAGCTGAGGGCCTGGTCTCAATTGTATTACAAACTCTTGTTAATTAAGAGTTGGGATAAGTATAACTATCCCACCTCTTATATAGGGAGGATATGCTGGGGACATGCTGACACCCAGGCAAGGCCTTTTGTGCCTGCTAGCTTTTGCCATTTGTCACATGAAGGACTGAATTAAGTGTGCATGAATGAATAAGATCTCATGTTGACCAAAATTGATTGAACTAATAAGTTTTAAAATATTATTGTACAGGTCCTTACTAAAAAAACCAAACAAAAAACCCATTAAAGTGTAATTTAGCATTGGTAAGACAATTGCAGTCTATAACCTTTTAATATTCATGCCTGCCTGAAGCAAAAATGACAACATACCAGCTTTTAAATGGTGGTGAAAGATTTATTGAAATAATCGCCATTACAGTTTAGTGAGTGTTGCCATTTATCTTAATATCAGTAATACTTCCATTGGTCTTTTAGGTAGACAGTTTTTGGTGCTCAGTACAGAGAAAGTGATAATTTAAAAAAAATATCTAAAACCCAATCATTAAGACTAAAGTTATAGCAAACAAGTTAAACACCGGGAATGGGTTTAAAAAAGGCAGATGTTTTCATTACTTGCTGATTAAAAATACGAAGCATCTAATCCATTTTTAGTATGCGCTGTATTTTATTTCAGAATTAAGGTTATATCGATACAGTAACTGTACCTAGTTTAGGTACCAAGAGTAAGGAAGACACAATTATATGGACTTCAGTCTGTATAAGCTCACCCAGGACCTTGGGTACATATTTCAGGGAGCTAGGGTACAAGGTTACCCTAACTCCCTATTGGAGGTTGTATTAAAATTGTTAAAACTAATCACCACTGTTGGTACTACAGGTTCTATTAAAGCTGACATGGAGGTTTTTGTACTTTTTTCTATTAATGCTATAATTGGGTATTTTTTTCCACATAAGTCATACAAATACTGAGTGTATAACTATGATTCTAGTTGCACACTTGGTATTTGTATGACTTATATGGAAAACAAGTAGTTCTCTAGCTGGAGAACAAACTAGTTATAAAGTGACATGACTAAGCCTCCACAGCTACTAATGTTAAATCTTCTTTGTTCACTTTTGAACAATCCAGGTGCCTGAATCTACTGAGTAGCTATCAATAAAGAATTCTAACCTTCACAAAAAATGTAAAACAATGTAATTAAACCCTTCCTTTTCGTTGGTAACTTATACCACAGCACACACTCATAAACACTTTATTTAAATATAAAATCTCAATTATTACAGTGGCAATAAAAAATTAAGTACATGTTTTACAGTTATAGAGCATTCCCGGTAGTAAAAACATCTTAGTCACTGCTACGCAACAACAGATTTTCTTCTAAAATCAGTTCAGCAACAAAGATACCTTGTTATGTCACTCTAATTACTTTACGAAAGTTATTTTTGTTTTGCTACATTTTCCTTCCACGTACTGAACCTAATGAATTATTTAGTCCTTACTAATGTTTTTTTAAAGAGTTTTTTTTTCAGAAACTGAAGGAAAGCAAAAGTGTGATTTATTACACATCTTAATTTGTCATAGTATTTTTCCTTACAGTACCTTCTGCTGGAATAAGACCAATATTTTTTTTGTTTTTAGAAAGGTAAGTCAACCATATGAAGAAATCTACGGTAAAAATTATCACACATCCTGAATATTCAGAAAACTGCTAGTTCCCCTTTAGCCACTGGCTCAGCATAAACTCTGTGTCTTTGTTTTGGGCATCATACAGAATAAGCATTTATGAAATTCACTGCAGAGTTTAATCTAAAGATGGATTTGACAGCCTCTCTCAAATTACATTATCTCTCTACAAGGATATATACTCCTTGGCCTACAAAGGAGATTATTTAATTTATCCTTTTCTTCTGTAAACAACTGAAATACCTACTATAATGATTACTACACTTATAACAATAGTTTCTATTTGGCAACAGCTGTT
Source organism: Alligator sinensis (assembly GCF_000455745.1). Taxonomy (NCBI): domain Eukaryota; kingdom Metazoa; phylum Chordata; order Crocodylia; family Alligatoridae; genus Alligator; species Alligator sinensis. The sequence continues at coordinate 1,190,600 of NW_005842472.1, read as the reverse complement.
CAAACATTTGTTAAATCACTTCACAGAAAAAAGCACAGTGCTTTGTGTGCCTGTTCCTCGTTTAAACTTAGGCACAACAATATTTAACATACAGTAAAAAACATATGCCACATCCATATGTAATCACCAAAAATGTTGTGGGATCCAGTGAAATATCAGTATGCAAAGCTAGAGGATATTACTCCAAGCATACATCTTCAAAAACTCTAATGTAAAAGCTACATAATGTCATTCATTTTGAAACCTATATCTTATAAAGGACTTGTGTGTAAGATTGTGAACATTTTGACTTTGCAATTAAGCATTCAGAGGTTTGCAGCTATTTCCATATTAATTACAGCTATGTTATATATATTACAATGGGCCCTACATTCCTCAGCAAAGATCAGAGACCCATTATAATAGACATTGTACAAAAACAATGCCTCTGCAAATTTATAGTTTAAATAGACAAGACAGACAAGTCTAGGAAATAGACATGAAGTGACTTGCCCTCTCTAAAAAGTCAAACAGCAGATCAGTATGAGAACCAAGGACAGAATCAAGATGTTTTGGCTCTTAAACTAACAAACAAACCACTAAACTAAACTGTCTATCCAAATAAATGCTCTAATCCCATTAAACAAACGTATCTGGAATTATTAGTCTAATTACTAAGTGACACACAAAGGCTTCCTTTCCTCATTTTTCTTCCTGTTCTACAGGAAGCTGAGCAAGAGCTTTCCAAATCAGTCCAGAATGTCTTCCATAGACTACATATGCATATTTTTGTGTGTAGGCTGTAAAGCTCCAGAGCCATATTGTATTTCTGGAATTTGCTAAATGGCTGTATTCAACTGTTCCTGTGAACAGAAAGTACTGCAGCAAACTGCAGCTCTTTAGCTATGCAGAAGTCCGTCCAGCTATGCTTTGTTCTTTCTCGGCACCATGGTGGCAAAGACAGTTGCTACATGGAGGAGCTGTATTACACATTTTAGTCTAGGTCTTAATGGTGAAGGAATCACACAACCTATTTTGTGGCAACTACCCAGGAAAGCCAGGACTATAAATGCCCCACTGGTAGCACCAGGGAATATACTGACCCCCCTGTTGTTCCATCATTACATAGATACACAGGTGTGCTGGACCCCTGCCATCTTTCTCCAACCAGTTTAATTGCCTGCCCATGCCACATGTAGGAGAAACCTGATTTCTTCTCTCATCCTTCCTGTCAAAATCATGGAGCAGGTCCTCAAGGAACTCATTTCTAACCTTGTGTAGGAGAAACAGGAGATTAGAAACATTCAGCATGGATAAATCAAGGACAAGTCATGCCTGGCCAACCTGATTGCCTTTTATGATGAGATGACTACCTCTGTGAATATGGGAAGATCAGTGGACATAATATATCTTGACTTTAGCAAGACTTTTGATATTGTCTCTCACAACATTCACAAAAGCAAGCTAAGGAAGTACGAATTGGATGAATGGATTGAAAGGTGGATAGAAAACTGGCTGAATCATCACGCTCAGAGAATATTAGTTAATGGTTCAATGTCTACTTGGCAGCCGGTATCAAGTGGAGTGCTCCAGGGGTTAGTTCTGACGCCAGTTTTGTTCAATATCTTCCTCAGTGACCTGGAAGATACGATGAAGTGCACCCTCAGAAAGTTTGCAGATGACAGCAAGCTGGGGGGAGTAGTAGATAAACTGAGGGTAAGGGCTAGGATTCAGAGAGACCTAGACAAATTGGAGGATTAGACTAAGAAAAATCTCATGGGGTTCACTACGGATAAGTGCAAAGTACTGCACTTAAGATGGAAGAATCTCATACACCGGTATAAGCTGAGGACAGACTGGGTAAGCAGCAGCTCTGCCAAAAAGAAACAGGGGGTTACAGTGGACAATAAGCTGATTATGAGCTAACAGTGTGCCCTTGTTGTGAGGGCGGCTAATGGCATACTGGGCTGCATTAGTAGAAGCCTTGCCAGCAGGTCGAGGGAAATGATTATTCCTCTCTATTCAGGCCTGGTGAGGCCATATCCAAAGTATGTTCAGGTCTGTGTCCAATACAGAAAGAATGTGGACAAATTGGAGAGAATCCAGTGAAGGGCAACAATAATGGTTAGGGGGTGTGGTACATGACTTATAAGGAGAGCCTGAGGGAACTGTGATAATTTTGTTTGAAGAGAAGACTGAGGGGGGGATTTAATAGCAGCCTTCAACTACCTGAAGGGTGCTTCCAAAGAAGATGGAGTTAGACTGTCCTCAGTGGTGGCAGATGACAGAACAAGGAGCAATGATCTCAAGTTGCAGCAAGTGAAGTTTAGGTTAGATATTAGGAAAATCTCTCTGACGAGAAAGGTGGTAAAGCACAGGTTACCCAGAGAGGTCATGGAATCTCCATCCTTGCAGGTTCTAAGACCCAGCTAGACAAAGCTTTGGCTGAAATGATGGTCTTGCTTTGAGCAGGGGGTTGGATTTGATGACCTCCTGAGGTCCTTTCCAACCCTAATGTTCTATGATTCCATGATTCTATAAATCTAGAATCATGTTCCTCTGAATAAGGACTTCAGGACAGGGCCTTTAGGATACCATTTAAGCAATGCATGTTAATACCTTAGAAGAAAGGTATGATTTTAATTGTTTAAAAGAATACATAGGATGAATTTATAGCTAAAGAAAGAAGCAGCTCCTGCACTCATGGATTAAATATAGACATTGGATTTATGGATTATAACCTGCCAAACATCTGACTCCCTCAGTACCTCTCCACTATTTACCAGCTACTTCCATTCCCCTCTGCACCCCAAGGCTCTCTCTCACCCACTGACTCCTCAATTTACATCTTCACTGACTGCCTTTCTTGCACACATACCAGCCTCTGGCTTCTTTGCTATTCATTCCATCCAGGAAAAGCACGCAGAAACTACAGATGCTTCCTCAGCCTGACGAAAGGTATTTATACCTGAAAGCTTGCTAAGAAGATTTTTTCTAACCATCTGAATTGGTCTAATAAAAGATATAGATTTACCCAAAGAACCTTATCTGCCTCCTGCACTCATGAAATTTGTGTTGTCACAATACCAGTTTTATGTAATTTGAACAAGAAATCTTCTGTTTAAATTTCCGGATCTCATTTTTACTAGTTTTCATCAAGACCCTTGGTTTGTGGCCTGCAAGAGACTGAAGAAATTACTCAGCCAGATCAAGGGAACTGCGCAGTACAATCTCTGGGTTATATTTCTGGGTCTCACCATAAGATAGGGTTACCATATTTGCAGGTCCAAAAAAGAGGACACTTGTTGTGCAGTAGTGGGGGGGAGGGGGCAGGGAGATTATGACACTGGGACGGGGGAAGTGACACACTGGTGCCCTGCCCTTTTTGTTGTCCCCACTACCAAGCCACAGCACCCTCAGCCTTGCTGCTGCCCTTCACTCCCAACGCAATGGCCCCCAGACCTGCCAGTGGCCCTTACTCCCATCCACGGTACCCTGCCCTGGGCCATGATGGTGCCCCTCACTTCCAACCCACAGCTCAGGTCCATCCCTGCTGATGCCCATTACTCCTGACCTGCATCCCCCTGGTGCTGCTAGTGCACCGTAGTCCCAATGCACAGTCCCCCACTGTGCCTCTCACTCCTGACCGCAGCCTCCTGACCCCTCCACCCCTGCAGGAGGGGCCCCAGCTATCCCTGCCCTGACCGCGCCAGAGCATGATGGCTTCAATTCATGCAGGTGGTGGCAGAGTGTGTTTGGCCCCGTCTGCGGGCAGTCTGTGATCACCACTGGCCACCACCGCTGCAGGGGATGTCTGTGGGTGCTCGCTTCCCCCCCCGCCCCCTCACAAACACTGCTGACAGCGCTGACAGCATCTGCGGGAGCTCCCACTTTCTGCCACCGCCACGTTCCCCCAGCCACCAGGGGTACACGTCATTCATGGAGGTGGGGATGCTTGTGGCACCGCCTCCCCTGGGATGGGGATGCTAGTCTATGCCAGTCAGCCTGGCCAGGGCTCCCCTTCCTCCCTCCTTCCCTCTCCCCACCCCATCCTTCTCCCCCCAGGCAGTGTCTTCTGGCTGCTCAGCCCCTGTGAGCAGAGGCACCGGCCCCTGTGTGCCCGGCCTGGCCACAGAATTCCCTGCTGCCCTCAGAGAGCACCCCCCCACCACCCCTTTCCACTGCTAGAGGGTTAGGCAACCCCCTGCTGACCTTCCTGCTCTGTTGCAGCCACAAACCCTGCCCCTCCTGCCCTGACCAAATGTCTGAGATTTTGCTTTGGTCTGATGGTGGAAGCAGGGGGACAGTGATGGGAGGAAGCAGAGAGCACAAACGTACTTGCCTGCAGCTGCATAGGCATGGACAGACCCATGTGATGCTCCCTGCTGCCTCCGATTGCCCTTCCCCTGCTACCTCCAGCGGAGCAAAGTAAAATCCCAGACGTTTGGTCAGATTTAAAAAACCTGCCCAGATGGAGATCAGAGGGCTCAAAAAGTGGGCATGTCCGGGCTAACCTGAACTAATGGTAACCCTACCATATGATACTGGAGTAAGTTTCAATAATTAAGTTGTAATTTTAATAAAGTCCCTTATAAGCACCATTACTCACTTGCAGTGGGAACATAATTTTATAATAATGTTTCCTTTCCTCAGTTAAGCTATATGCAAAAGTGCTAAGATTATGAGGTTTTATTAAATATTAGAAAAATATGTTGAGACCCTTGAATAAGAGGCCCTTTAGAATGCAAGGTATTATTACAATTCCAGTCCAGAAGCAGAAACTACACATAAGAGAAGCATTTTCAGCATCTTAATTATTGTTTTGTTAATTCAGTCAATGAAATTGTGATTAAAATGTGGTTGGGCAAGCTGGCAAGTACAAGCCCCATTAAAATTAAATTTACTTCCTTATTATTTAGTGAAACTTTAATCTTGTGGAAATTCAAAGGAAAATTCGATGGGGAACAAAGCAGAGCCCTCTAAACATAGTTGGTCAATGGCAAGTGAAGATTCAAAAGGCAATGCTGCCCTGTTACATGAGCTTGGATTTAGAAAGTTGCAAACTGCATCTTTCTGTAAAGTTCAACTGAAAAAAAATTAAGGCTTAAACTATGCTGTTTCCAAAGAATTACATGGTGTGTGCTTTCCCTTTGGCTGCTTTACCACACACAGCAGGCTGGTCCACCCAGGTGCTGCTGTCATGAGACTTGGCATATTCCCTCTTTCTCATAAAAACACTACTTCTGTACAATATGTTTTAACTGTGTTTAAAGGTGAACTGCAGATCTATAAAGAAAAAGAAAAATGAGTCAATCCCACTTTACAAAGTGAGCTGGCCATCCCATACAAAAAGACCTTAAAATGTTTATAATATCTTGCTATTATCCCCGACTCCTGTGCCATCCTCAATATGGCATCCCCATGACAATAAAATGTGTCAGAATGAATCATTCTGGAGTAGTTTCAGTGAGGCAAGTGCCAGAGAGTTTCACTGAAAGGAAAACAAATTAGGTAAAATAATGCCTATGCTGAATTCACACCCCACAGCTTGAAACACTCTTGATGCGAGTATTTAGTGCATCAATTGGGCATTCACTCAAATGTCCTTACATTAATGTTCTTAGCTATGATTGTGTATCATGTCTACATGGGCTTTAGATACAAAAAAGGTGGCCGTTTTCCTGCTGCAGGCACAGCTTTGAAGGAATTCAAGATGGGCAATTTAGCAGATGGAACCAGTCTTCCTCGCACCAGGGATTCCCTTTCTTGCCTGGATTCTTTCATACAACAGTAAAGAATTCTAGGCAGAACATGTGTAGATACCGTAGCTGTGAGTGAGATCATATGGCCTACCTGAGTACTGGCAAACAAGGAGTTAACACTATTCTAGGCACACCCACACCCAGCATTCCCTCTGAGCTGCATGGCGTATGCGGCCACGCAGGCGCACCTGGTAGCATGGCGTGAGCTCACCTGTGCAGCCGTGCAGGCCACGCAGCTTAGAGGGAATGCTGCAGTGCCCACGTCCAACCAGGTGGAGATGGTTTGGGATAATGAAGCAGAGTTGCTGGCTGAAGGGTTAGTTGGAAGCTTAGGAAGTTCCTTCAGGAAAGTACGCTGTAAAACAGGGTTCTCTGTAAAAGGAAAAAGGAGCCCTCAAAGTATGTGGAGAGCAGAGGTTAGTAATTAACAAACTATGATATGAGGGCCAGTAAAACCAAACTTCCACACCAGTCTTGAAAGAAGAGTTGCTTGTAGCTTCATTTGGCTGTGTTCCTCTTTCTGTAGAGTAAGGCATGCGATGTTCATGTGAAGCTCAAGTTGCTGAGCGGGGCTCATTCCACAAAAAAAACCCCTAACCACTACCCTATTGTTTGTTTTTTTTAGTGGAGGGGGATTGTTGGGTTTTTGTATGCCCCTGTGTTACGGGCAGGTGACAGGGAGACTAAGCAAAAGCCTACCCTTCAGAGCGCTGAAAGAATATGTTTGTGAAAGAATGCATGCAGAGGTCATATATAACAGTGACTGGTACCCTAGGAAAAACAAGTTACATTTTAGTAATATTATAGAAGGGAAGACATTTTGAAAAGAGCTTAAAATGACAAGTGGATGAACTAATTTACTCTGTTCTTGATGCTTTGACTGAGGTGTTTATTTTATCATATTTTAAAATGGAGAGGTGATGTTGGTGCATTTTGCTGCTTTTGTTGCAGTTTAGTCTGTTCCCATTCTTCTTTGAAACTTTATATTGATATAATTTTGCTGATGTGTCCCAGTGCAACAATTTAAAGGCCAAGGAAGCAGATTGTTTAAGTTATTAAAGCACCTACAATATAGATACGTGCCTCCTGGAATTTTCAAAGCTGACTTGTTGCGTAAGTCTCGTTGTGTTCGTTGAAAGGCAAACTGCTACATGCTTCCAACAAGGTACCACCCGGTCCCTGTCTCCAGTTTCTAATCATCCAAATGCATCTTTAAAAATGTGGCCTCTATGTAGGATTTCCTCTGTCACTTGGGTATAATGGTGGGAGTTGTGTATGGAAGTGGATATGTTTGGTTGCAAGCATAAAACAAAATATACTCTCTCTCATTTCAAAATATGATTGGTTCCCTACTGAATGATATGGCTTCAAAGATTTAATGTGTATTGTCTGGAATGATCAATTAAACTGAATAGATTTTCTTTGACATTGTTTGCAAAAAGTGTTGAACTGTGGGTTTTATATGGTGCTGAGATGCTATTCGGTTTACAATGTGTATACTGAGCGTATATACAACAGAATAGCTAAATAATGAGTGACCCAAGCGCCTTTCTGTTTTTAAGCATTAAGGGAATGTGATATGGTGGAGATACCTATGGACAAAAATAATGCCTGTTAGAATAGGGAAAGTTTTCTGATAGGATTAAGTACATTAGAGAGAAACCAAGCTAAACAGAAAGATGTCACTAAACATGCAGTCCATCAACATGAAGTCTCAGAGTCTGTATTTATTACCTTTTTATCTTATATTTCAAGATCTCTATCTAAAAGGAAACATTTCTCAACTTCTAGTTTGCATGGCTTTGACAACCTCCATTCAAACCATATGCAAATACTAAAGATGTTACTGTTAGGGGTTATAAGAGATGACTTCTTATGCATTTAATCAAATTTATTTGTTAATTTCAGAAGAAGGTACCTATGAATTATTTATATTTGTTTTACCATAAACTGGGCAGAACATATGAAGACTTGATCTTTATCTGAACTTATGACACGATAAGGATTTTTTTTTTGGCACATTTAATCTGCATACCTTTTAGAAGCATACACTTATGCTTACTTGCTTTATTTTTAAGAAGCATGTTCAGCATGACATTTTAATTGTTCATAGCTTCTCTACTTTCTTAAAAGTACAATAAAGTCATGTTAAACACAAGTTGGGCCAGTGTAACTAAACTGATTTTAAATTGATTAAATTAAACTTGTGCAATCCCTTTGCCTTTCATGAATACTTAAGATGATATGAGTACCTTTCACCCTATTAATTCTTTACAAGGCCCAAAACAGTGTTAACCAAGCTTGATCAGTATAGGGTACACAAGAGTCAGTATGGACATGAGCCAGTGAACTGGATTATATCTTTAAAAGGCTGCCAAAATTTCATAAGTGTTCATTGTGCACTTTCAGTTGGCAACATATTTTGGAGCTGAGAACTATGAAAATGAATTCTTGGACTTTCAATTTGGGACATTAGGTGGAGGAAATCCCTGTTAGCTGGGCGTTTTTTTTAATTTTTTTTTTTAATTAAAAAAGGTATTTCACAGCTCCAAGAATTCCAGGAATTCATTAATAAAAACACCACCCTGCTAATTAAATCTGGACTCATGAATTATACAACAGCTATCAAAACTTTAGCAGAGACAAAGTTCTTAAAAGAACATACAGTTCAGTTTTTCTTACTGTGTTCTTGATCATTCTTTCCCCTTTACTTATTTGCCCAGTAATTATCCTGTCATGAAAGGAGCTTTTAGTCGAAACTTTTTTATTGACATCTTCTAGCATGTACACCAAAATTTGCTAATTTTAGGTCTCAGTACTGAACTTTGCTTCTTCGGTTGATAGGGCTGTTCTGAGCAGGGGAAAGAAAATCATGAAGGCTCCCACTAGATGTTGCATTATAAATTTAACAGGTTAATCACGCAATAAATTGCAATACACCACGTGTGCAAGAAATGTGTCTTGTCATAACATGGCAAACTAGCCAAAAATATGAATTTGATGCACATTTTTACAAAACCTTGAATTTTTGTGACACAGGCAACCCAATCTAATCATCATCATTGGGAGACATAGGGTAGGTATAGACATTCAAAAAGCCTGAGGTGGAATTGATCCAAGTTGCATGGTTTTCTGCAAGTGGTATAGTTTAGATTGGTAGCAAACAGAATAGACATTCACCCTTCAGTGGCAGGGAAAATCTTAGATCTGGTTCTGCCATTTTTAAACCAGTTTGTGTGTGCTGAACTTCTGTTCTGTTATGGGCTTACACCTTTTTTGTGCCAAACTTCTGTTGTAGTAAGGGTATAGATTGGTTTCCAATCACTTATGCTAGTGAAAGTGTAATGTCTATACCTGACCTCAGAGATTGACTATGGCAGAAAATAAGGATGGAGACTGAAGCACTCTCTCACCATTAGAAACTAGTCAATTGCCTGTCAAGAATGAAGGGGGATTGGGGAGCAGGTAGGGACAGAGCATCCGGGTCTGCTCCCCCTTTCCTTCCTGCTGCTTGGGGTCCAGGCCCCCCCTCCCCCCCCCCACTGCAGCTGCTGCACTCGCCCCCCCATTCCATCTACTCCATTGCCGCCACCTCCAGGGAGCGCTGAGGGGGGGGGGAGAGGAGGGGTGAGGCCAGCTGTGCTGGCTTGGCTCCCCCCTCCATCCTCTGTATCCCTGTGGTGGTGCTCCGCCACACCACCACCTCCTGTTTGAATGCTTATTCGTGCTCTGATTCCCTGCTTATCATCCAATCAGAGCACAAATAAAGCGTTATGGACAGACAGAGAAACAGATTAAGGCTTTTATAATATTAGAACCACGTTGAAGATACATGGCTGGGTAGTAATAGACATATGCAATACTAATGCCTGTGCTTCATCATTCCTGGGACTCATAGATTCAGTTGCCCATGCTGAAATGTTCTGGGAAAGAGGGGAAGGTTCCACTTGGAGAAAGCATCTTTGCACATACACAGAAATATGTTCCCTACAAAGCCTCACAATGAGGCTTCAGGATATTTAAGAACAATCTGTTCAGTGTTCCAGCTCTTTTGCCACAGAACCAGTCATGTAAAAGTTATTTTTTTAATGGCATTTTTTTTCCTACAGCCAGGGATTGCCATTTTAAATAACCATACCATTGTTTGACCCATTCATATGACATTTAAAAAATAGATCTGCACATCATGAGGGCTTTAGATTTATCATGATAGGTTTTAGGATTAGGACAGAGTAATAGCAACAAAAGTTATTAAAGTTGATTACTCAAAATTGTGAGGGAGAGAAAAATGAAAAAGGCATAGGTGGCTCCATAGGACATAGACACAGCCTGGGATCCAATAGTCAAGCTGGGCTGTTTCCTTTTCTCCCAAAAATCAGTGCCATGGAGGCCAAATACTACATTTCTTAACACTTGGGAACCACATGGACTTCAGCGAATGTGCACAGCTGTACATTATTTGCCCAGTTGTTTAACAAACAGTCTCCAATTAGGGAGCAGGTCTCTCAGTAAATAAGTACTTTCAATGTTATTTCTTCAAGCACACTTTAAAGCCATGAACATCCTTGATTGCAGGAGTGCTTGAGAAGAAATGAGATAATTTGGGTGCAGCCTGGAGGTACCCCTTCATCCTAATATGGTAACACCTTGAGATTTACCCATTCACTGCTTCACACTGTTTTCTCTACATAAGCAATCTGCTTTGCCTTAACTTGTAGAGCCAGTTCCCTTATGGATTAAGCTGCCTTTTATGCACCTATACAATTGTTACAAGCCTTCTGTTTTCCAATAGAAGTCTTTGTATTCCTGTGCCCAAATTGTATTTATGGCTCTTGCCAGATCATACTTTGATCAATGAGTTTGGATAACTGCTGGTAAATTTAAGTTTTGAATGTGTGCACATAAGCTAAATCGTAATTCATTATATTGACTGTGCTCATCTCATTGTCTAGTTTTCTGGAAAGACCAATAAATCCAAAAAATATTTTGGTTTGAAATAAATGTTTTGTTCAATCCCCAAAATAAGTGTTTTGTTCAGTAAGGCATTTTTAAATTTTATTGACAAATTAGAAGGAAGCAAAACAAAATAAGTTATTCTGAATTGAAAATCAAAGTGTGGCCAAAAATAGTTTTGATGTGTTTTGCTTGCATTCTTTTTGTGGTATGAGAAATTTGGCAAAACTGAAACAAATTTGTGAAACATTATGGGAAACCAAACTGCACTTTTAATTGAAAATATTTTAATGCGTGCAATTTACCCAGCTCTACCAGATATGGTTCCTTCTGTAGCAATGAAGCTCATTATTGCAACTAGTGTTTATACCTATTTAGAAGGAGCTATACAAAAGAGCAGCTTCAGAAAGCATAGTATTAATGGTGCTGGCTAGACTCAATTACAGTTGTGACTTCTAAACCAATTAAAATCATCCCTATAAGGATGACGAAGGTTAAAAGAAATCTAATTTGGCATTTTCTGGTTCTTTAAATGCACTTACATTGTTGTCAGTCTTCCTGGAAAACTTCATAATAGTTCTTACTCCCAACCACTATTTTCCTTTCCCAGAAAATCTCCATAGACCTGGATGCTATCCATTTATTTTTGTCCTAGAAATAATTACAGAGCTGAAGGCCACCTACCATATTTCTCTGACAATGTACTGCACGCTGCTTAAATGTTTAAGCAGCTCTGGGGTAAGCAAGACAAGACATTGAGAAATTAAGGATTTTTTGTTTTATATTTATGTATCTATAAATAGCTACATATTTTATAGATATATAAATACACAACAAAAAATCCTTAATTCCTCAATGGTTGATTTTGCTACCCAGAGCTATATCTAGATAGATAGATGGATAGATAGATATTATCTTTACTACTCTCCTTTAAATAATGAGGAGTCAGATAGAAATTTGTATTTATTTTATATTTATAAAGTACCCTAGCCTTATGGGATCTCAATTTGTTTTGTTAACTTAAACTAACAAAAAAAACCCCAAGACAGAACAAAACAAAAAATAAAATATTAACAGAGTGATTCCTACCCCGGGAACTGAAATGTGATCACTGTTGGGGTGTAATGCAATACACTTCACTGAACAATCTAGGGCAAGTAAAAGAGTATGCAGCTAAATAAATCCAGTAGTGCTTTAAACTACATCTGGAGTCCAAAGCAAAAGTCACTTAAATGTTTACTGTAGAGCCTTTTGGGTAACTGTCTACTACATTCTTAGTACATGTCAGCACTAATCCAGCTAGAGGAATGGGCTGTGTGTCAGTCTTTTCACTAGAACTTTTTTTTTCTCCCCAGTTGGACAATAGAAAATGTCTGGATAAAGCATCTAAATGAAACTTCTGCATCTTTATGGCTGCCCTTGGTGCTTGCTCAGCCAAAGTCTTTGTATAAATCTTTGGAAGAAAGTTACATTTTGGGGGCTTAATTGGGGCTGTGGCTATCAGGCCTTAGAAGTCAAGTGGTATTTTGGAGAAAAACAGATTTGGCTTATGGCGAAAGGAGACTTATAGCTTCATTTTGACTGTCACATCGGTTTTGCTTCCTGAAATGTAATGACCTAAAGAATGTTAACAAATATTATCTTAATAGAAAAATGCCTTCAGGCTACGGAGGTGGCCGAGTTAAGCTGTTTATCCAGAGAATAGTTGGTACAAAGTGAGATTCTTTGTTTGTAAGGATATGGTCTAGTGAAAGAAAAATAGATTAAAGAAAATACATGCTTCTGAGTAAATGGGTTCATGGAGACATTGTTACCAGAGTTGTATTTTAAGCCAAGAGCAACATTTCTCAGCCCTGAAATGGTAGGGTAACCAGAGACTTAAGTTAGAAATTGAAGTTGGGTTTGGTCATTTGCTTCTAAGTTAAGGATACATTCTTATTCTAACCCATTATAGACATGTTTCTGCTTTTAGACATGTTTCTGCTTCTAGGTGAAGGAAATCACACAGTTCTTTCACAGGCAGCTTCTACTGCATGCACTAAGAGCCTGTTCTAAGAGGTTCAGGTTATGACTAATTATTCACAATGATTTTGGAGTGAAATCAGGCATTGCCTCAAAAGCACTCCACACAGCACTGTATTAAAGGATCTTCATTAAAACAGAGGATAATTGGTGCACTGTGTAAGAAAGGTCAGGTTTCTATTTCTCTAAAACAATAATACCAATTAGCCATTAATGTAACAAAGATGATTCCACAGGATGATATTAGGACAAAAAATGATGTTAAAGTCAGAGGGCCAAATCCTTCACTAATTAAGGTTGGGTTGGTCTATATTAGAAATGTTGACCACAATAGCTATACTGATATAATAGTGCTATTACAACTAGTGCAACTATATTCACATTAGAAATACTAGTAATACCAATAAAATCATTGCGGTTGAAAACGTTGCTACCTCACTTGAGAGTTACAACAGTATAATGTAGTTTCATAGATCAGGCTTTAAACCTTCAGTAATCCTATTGATTTGGAGGGATCTTCCCTCCCATTTCATGATCTTTGTACATGGATCATTAAAGATTTTTTTGAATACTCTGTTAGAAATGAATTGTTCTGGATTTTTGATTTTATGCTTTTCATATTTCACATTACAGGCAACAGCTGTCTTAGTTATGCCCAGGTTCCAAGATGGACAGATATATTCTTAGTGTAAGAGAAGTAGACACCACATAAGTCAATCTGATCATAGCCTCAAGGCAGAGATGGACAGTTCCCAGTTATGTGAACTCCAATGAATGCTAATTGAGCATCCATTTCTTTAATTCCTAACAGAACATCCAAATAACTTAGGATGTTCTCTCTCACCCAACATGCATTTCCAATACAGAGAGTATATTATACTTAGTTATGGTTTATATATGAACATACATACATTCATATATATATGAAAATAAAATGATGTTCTATCTAGCATCATTGCTAGGAATAATTCCCTACTCAAAAGGATTATCCTTCTGAAATTTAATATATAGAATGCTGTTTCAAGAATACAGTTTAAACTACCATAGGATGTATAAGAACTTTCAGCTACACTGTCTTATATAATGCTTCTTATAGGGAATTGAATATTTTTGTTTTTGTCTTTTGTTGGAATAAAATCTACTACCCTTATGGAAAATGCTGACACAGTAAACTTACAAACAAAAGTGAAGCTGACATCAGGACTATTGCACTTACTTCTTGAAAGGCAGTCCTTCTATTAGTTGCTGTACCTAGTTACTGGTGCAAATGGGATGGATGACTCAACTATTTTCTAGTGCAATAGCATTTTGTTCCTGGTGACACAATGGGAAGTCAAAACACAAGAGAAAAAAGCAGCAGCAAACCTTAATCCAGTAATATTGTCATGTTTAAGGATAGGATACTAATTTACAAGTACTGTGAATCATGCTGTTTGAATTTATATTTCCTCCATTAGGTCAATTCCTCTATACGGGATTTTATAGTTTGGTAGCAATTTTGATGTTGTTGTTTTTAGGCTCAATGTCTAGTTGGTAGCTGGGATCAAGTGGAATGCCCCAGGGGTGAGTCCTGAGGCCAGTTCTGTTCAATACCTTTATTAACAATCTGGAGGATTGGGTCTTTAGTTAGAAGTTGATTGTTAGCTCCATCCTATTTGAACCCCTCTTCAGGTAGTTGAAAGCTCCTATTAAATCCCCTCAGTAGATTCTTCTCCAGACTAAATAAGTCCAGTTCCATCAGTTTTTCCTCACAAGTCATGTGACCCAGACCCCTCACCATTTTTATTACCCTCTGCTGGACTCTCTCCAACTTGTCCATGTCCTTTCTGTAGTGAGGGGCCCAAAACTGAACACAGTACTCCAGATGTGGCCTCACCAGTGTGAATAGAGGGGAATAATCACTTTCCTTGACCTACTGGCAACCGACCTACATGCAGCCCAGTTTGCCAGTACCCTTCTTTGCAACAAGAGCACACTGCTGGCTTATTGCCCACTGTAACCCTTTATCAGGGGCCTTCTTAGGGCCTGTCTACCAATGGCCCTGCCCACCTGTTCTGGGCCAACCGCCCACCTTCTCCCCTGCTATGCCTTGTTGGTATCTAATGAAGTTGTTAATTAGGCAGGAGGCTGCCCATTTTTTGCACCAATGCTAGGATGCACTATCTGTGGCTCTGTTCCTCCCCTACACTGCATCCCAAGCCTCACAGATGGCATCCACTGTTCTCATCATCACTGGCCCCACACTGGGCCTCAGAATCCCCCATTCAGACCCCTACTGGATCCCCCCACTCAGGCAGCCTACTCCACCTTCATTCAGGGCTGCCTAGCTCCTTGATCTTTTCCCCCTTACGGGTGTGGTTCCCCCAGGACCTTTGGCTACACAGGCCCTGGCCTCACCTCCAGGCCAGCTGGAACCCCAGGCTCTGGGTGTCCCTCGCGGTGGGCTCCTGGCCCTTTGACTCTTCCAGTCCTGGCCCCAGCATTGACCAGTCAAGGGATTTCAAATCAAGCTTCTGAGTCTATAGCCCTCTCTCTCTCTCAGGTCCACCTTCCTGACCCTTCTATGAGGTGACCACCCAGTTGTGGGAGCTAGGGTTATTAAGGCACCCTGACCTGCCTTTCACCAGCGTGGTAACTGGCCTGGTATTTCCTGGGGGCTCCCACACCACTGAGAGCCCCACCAGGCCACCCAGGCCCAGCATGGTGCAGTTTTAGGTCATGCCCAGGACCAGGAGCCTCCTAGCCATCCCCTACAGCTCCTCCCTTACCTCCAGAATGTTCCAAGCAGCCTTGCAGCCAGACAATGTTACTGCCTGCCTACCAGCAGTGAGCTGTTCTGTTTATATAGGTGGCCAGAGATCTAAAATGGCTGCCACAATCAAGTACCTGCTGGCTGCTTGTCCTAAAAGTGGCAGGCACCAACAGTGCCCTACCACAAACCCTTAGGTCCTTTTCTGCAGAGCTGCTGCCCAGCCATTCAGCCCCCAGCCTGCACTGGTGTGTGGGATTGTTCCATCTTAAGTGCAGGACGTTTCACTTGTCCTTGTTGAACCTCATGAGATTCCTTTTGCCTGATCTTTCAATTTGTCTAGGTCACTCTGAATCCTAGCACTACCCTTCAGCATATCTACTACTCCCCCCAGCTTCGTGTCATCTGCAAACTTGCTCAGGGTGCAAGCCTCCCAGCTTTCAACTATCTGAAGAGGGGTTCAAAAGAGGATGGAGCTAGACTATTCTCGGGCATGACAGATAACAGAATAAGGAGCAAGGGAAGTTTAGGTTAGATATTAGGAAAAATGTAATCACTAGGAAGGTAGTAAAACACTGGAACAGGTTACCCAGAGATGGTGAAATCTCCATCTTTGGAGGTTTTTAAGACCTGGTTAGACAAAGCTTTCACTGAGATGATCTAGTTGGAGATGGTCCTGCTTTGAGCAGAGAATTGGACTAGATGACCTTCTGAGGTCTCTTCCAACCCCAATTTTCTATGATTCTATATTAATATCAAATGAGTCCCCCATTGTGCATGACTTTTGAAGGACAAGCGTGGGTTAAGCAGAACTGAACACAGATCTTAAGATCTGAATACAGATGCTTAAAAACAACACTTCACAAGATTAACATCTTCGACAGCCCCCTGTGTGAATGCAGTATCCAACAGTCCTTGTCTTCTTGCTCCTATTCTGTGTGCTAGAAAAAAGAAAGGGTCATGTTGTTAACATTAGTGGTACCAAACACATCCACTGCCACTCTCATGAGCATACCAAAAAATAACTATGTGGTTTGAGAGCCAGCAGGTGGTCTTGTGTCACAGTGACAGTCTCAGAATTATGTCCACAGAGAGACATACCATAGTGGTAGGGTTAGGAGTAAAGCACCACCCAGATGAACTGCAGACCTGTTCAGTACACTGGAGCACAACTACTTTAGGAATACCTCTCGGCATTTAGTATATTACAGCACTCACTTGCATAAGCCCCAAATTCACTGCTTTTTCATTCTCCTTTTCTTACTTGGGACACAACAGAGACTTCTCCCGGAAAAAATTGCAACCTGCATTTATTAATCTTAGAATTATTACTTGCCTTTGTAAGGTATCTGGGAAAGTTACTCAATAGCATTTTTATATGTGCACTTGACTTACACATCAATTGAATAAGCGGCATGGCAGATTTTACAAAGTCACTTGTCAAGTGCACATATTTTGAACATCGACAAAAGGAATGCCATTGGCTATCCACTTCTGTGAACCTTTCTGCCCTTAAACACCACTGGCAGCTTTAGCCATTAGGGATCAAAAACATGTTGTTCTGACATGTTGAAATGCCCTACATTTCACTATGTTTCATGTGTATTTACATCAGGGACCCAGCACATGTATATTATTTTTACTTAGATAACAGAAAGGTGCTTAGGAAACTTTTCTCTCAAGAGTTCTTAAGACAGAGCGTTCACATGGTCAGGGAATATTTATCTGCTCAGTAACAAAACATAACTTCCTACAGTCCAAATTCAAAATTGTCATTCCTTGTGCAAGCCCATGTTATTGGGCTTTGAGCATGGAATCTGCATGAAGAGAGAGTTTTCCTACAATCACAGGTTATGGGGTTGTTGCCTTAAGGGCCCATTGCTATTACGTTCCTCCCATTGTCACTGTTATATTGCTCATATATTTAAAAACAAAAGGAAAAAAAACAGTTTGCCAGTATTATTCATGATAAATTGAATGTTTAGTTATCATGACTAGGTATTATGAGCTCTTATGAGGTTAAATGAGCTCCTCTGAGGTCTGCAGTCCATCTACTATGTGTACATTGGATGAAGATGGACATTTATAGATTTCATAGACATTAGGGCTGGAAGGGAACTCATAAGATCATCGAGTCCAGCTCCCCGCCCAAAGGGCAGGAAGTCAGCTGGGGTCATAGGATCCCAGCAAGATAAGCATCCAATTTTCTCTTGAAGGTGTTCAATGTAGGTGGTTGAACCACCTCCAATGGCAGGCTATTCCAGACCTTGGGGGCTTGGACACTAAAGAAATTCTTCCTTATATTCAGCCTGAAATGGCCTTGCAGTAGCATATAACCGTTTGACCTCATCATCCCTTGGGGCGCTCTGGTGAACAAAGATTCCCCCAGATACTGGTGGTCACCCCGATAAACTTATAGGTGGCCATCAGATCACCCCTGAGCCTGGGATTTGCTTGAGAAGTATGTATGGATGCAAGCCAGGGTTTTGGTCACTTTACAAGCTGCAGCATCGCATTGAAGGCTCATGTTCATCTTGTGGTCAATCATGACCCCCAAGTCTCTTTCTTCTCTAGTGCTAGCCAGTGTAGCACTGCCGAGCCTATAAGGATGCTACAGGTTTTTCCTCCCAAGGTGGAGAACCTTGCATTTTTCAGTGTTAAACACCATCAGGTTCTCGTCCGCCCATTTGCTGAGCCTGTCCAGGTCAGCCTGGATTGCCCTCCTGTCTTCAGGTGTGGATGCTTTGCCCCAAAGCTTGGTGTCATCAGTGAACTTGGCCAGTCCGCTTCTGACTCCAATGTCCACATCATTAATGAAGATGTTGAACAATATGGGTCCAAGGACAGAGCCTTGGGTGACCCCACTGGTCACAGGGCACCATGATGATTGACTTTCGTCAATTACCACCCTCTGCGTCCAACCACGGAGCTGATTTCCGAGCCAGTGGATCATGGTGGACCCAAGGCCACAATTGGCTAGTTTCGCCAAGAGGTGATCATGGGATACCAGATCGAAGGCTTTTTTGAAGTCAAGATATATGACATCAATCTCTTCTCCCTTGTCCAGGTAATAGGACACCTGGTCGTAAAAGGAAATGAGATTGGTCAAGCAAGACCTATCCGTGTGTAGACAGAATGAGGGGCATGTGTGCATGACACTTTAAAGTGGGCTAAAGGCTTTTGCACCACTTTAATGGTGTTAGTGTTTGCATGCCTCAGTGGTATATTGCACATTAATTACAGCCACTGTAGAAAGGTCAGTGGCGTAATGAGCCTTAAATGACTTGGGACACAGCAAACTAAAACATCTCTGAGGACTTTTAGTTTGCTGCCCTACCAGTATGGAGCAAAGCACCAGGCTCTGTGCAGCTCAGGGGCTCTGCAGGAAGCCCTGCAGGCAGCCTAGCAGCAGCCTGGGAAGGTAGGCTCTGCCTAAGAGAGAAAAAATAAAAAGCAGCGACCCTGATCTTCTCCCCCCACCCCCAGAGCCTGCCTGGCTGCCTGAGCTGTGCAGGGGCCTGGTGCTTCACTCCACAGCTGCGGTGCCCCCCCCACCCGGACTGCCTGAGCCAGGTGTCTGTGGGTGGGTGCCACCTGGGGAGGGCCACCACTGCTATGGAGGGAAGCACCAGCCTCCCCTCACCCCCACAGCCCAAGGACTGCTCCTCCCACCAGCAGCTGACCCTTCCCTCCTTGCTGCCAGAGAGGTAGGTAAGCTGGATGTGTGCATGACATGGGGATTTAATTGGCCCTAAATTGAAGTGGTGATTTTAAAAACCCACTACTTCAATTTAGGGCCACAGTTTAGTCTATACATGCCCTAAGGTGACATCTAGAAGGTGGCATTTTCAAAGGTGACAGTAGAAGCCAACAATAGAAGCCATGACATAGTTTCTGTTCTAGGGAGGGTAGATTGGACCCTATATAATGGAATGACAGATGTTTTGGGGCTGTATGTGCAGACTTAATATATAATATATTATCATATTCTTAATTAAGAAGATTGAATCTTGTGTTGTGTTATTGCTCAACCCCAGAGGCATAACTGTAAATTTTAGCACCCTGGGCAAAAATTTGGTGGGGAGGAGGGGGTTGAAACCAAGTGCTCCTTTGTACCATCTGGAGCAGCTTTGTGCTCCAGCCATAGGAGTGAAGCTAGAGAAGCTCAGCATCACTCAGATGTAGGTGCTGGGTACTGGAACACAGCAGCAACAGCCTTGAGCAACCCAGCTTTAGAAACTGAGCTGGAGCAGCCCTATGCCACTTGGCCACAGGAGCATCTCAGCTGCCCCATGGACTTAAAGGGTAAGTATAGACTGTCAAAAAGCCTGCAGTTGAATCAATTCAATCTTTGCAGGTTAGTCCCTGCAGGGATTAAATTGAGAAACAACTAGAGAGACATTCCATTTTGATTCAGGAAATGCAGCCACATGCTGCAGTGGCTCAAGCCAGAAGCCAGGGTGCGCTACAGCATGGCTCTCTGGCGCACAGTTAGCATGGACTGTATATTCAGTCCCTCTTCCTGCTGCCCCAGGTCTCTGGGATTTGCAGTCCACAATCACAACAGTAGGACTCTGCAGGATTGCTCATCACTTCTTCCTGCTTCCAGCTGACTTTGGAATGAGTAGTCCAGCTGCAGCCAGCTGTAACTTTCAGTAAATTTAGCAGGGCATGGCAGCTCTGTACATGGGGGAAGTAGTCTGATTAACTACATTCAACCAAATTTATCTTAAACCAGTTTAGCCATTTTGAAACTGGCTTGTATGCACTGAATTTCTGTTCTGTTACAAGTTTAAACCAGTTTCTGATGTCTTAAACCAGTTTAGATGTAACTTCTGTCTGTAGTCAAAGACCCCAGCTGTTCCTGCTGCGTACTTGCATCCAGTTCCTGTGGCTGGGAAGTGCAAGGCTGTTCCCATTCTGCTTCTACAACTAAGCAGCTCGAGGCTGCTCCAGCTCAGTCCCTATGGCTATAAAGGGCTGCTCTAGATGCGGCAAAGACACTGTATGTTTGTGGGGGTAGGGGGCAGCATCATCCAGCACTGCCTCTAAGTTAGCACCCAGGACTGCTGTCCTTCACTCCCCCACCAGTTACGCTACTGCTCAAACCAGAAGAGGTGCATTAGATTGAGTACTCTATGACAGTGTATGCAGGTTTATTTGAAAGTAGGTATTTGCATGTGCTATAAGGAAGAGAGGAGTGTCCCCTAGGACTAGATCCCATACCAGCTATTGGGCCTCTGTGATGCTTCTTATTTGAATGGCTAGGTACAATTCTATTCAACCCTGCTTGATTCCTTCATATCCATTTATGCAAAAAGAAAATGGGCCATCCTCCTCCACCCTACATTTTTTGTGACCTACCGTCACCTGAGCCTTGAGACTAAGTTGCAAAATGGATGCATTAATAATGGCTCAGGGTCTTGAGTGGGGTGAAATAAATGCTTAAATACCATTTATGGTACATCTATGCTGCCCTCCAGGCTCCTAAAATATAAATAACCCCATTTGGTAAACCCAAAAGAGCTGTCTCTAGGGTGCTCGAGCATGGTGCAGGAGGTTTTCCTTGGAACATCCTCACTGCTGCATTCCCAAGTGCAGTGAGTAGGCAGGTCTGCCTTACATACCCTTAGACACCTAACTGGTGGAATGGAAGGAATCTGGCCTCTAGTCTATAGGTTGGATAATGGTATGGAACAGAACTGAAGTTTTATTTTTACATTGTTAAAATGATTTAAGAGAAAACGTAACTGAGTTTACAGATATCTAAGCATTTACTGGCCTTCCTTTAACTAAAAGTATTTTTACTTACTGTTAAATAAAACAGAAAAAAACACATAACATATCTTGATATACAATCAATGGTAAATAGCAAAAAACCTTTTTTGATTTGCTTGCTGTGGTCCTATCCAATAGCTACATGCACAATTTAGAGAATTAAGGACTAAAAAAAACCCCCAGACAAAATTATTATAACTACTAGGGGATATTTAAGCCTTGGCTTTCAGTGAATTTTGCTCATTACTCACTTAAATTATTAATACTTACTCCATCACATCTAAGATTTGCTTCAATATAACATTTTCAATCAATCTGCAAGTGTATGTCCATCTGCATGTAAAAATAATTCACCTAAGGTTCAGTCCTCAATGGCTTTCCTCACCACTGATTCAGTCAGTACAGGGAAGGTTTGCAAGGTTCAAGATCTCTTTTCTTTTTTTTTTAAATAATTATAATATTCTGCAGGAGAAACTGAGAAACAGTCCTTGGCTTCTTATATTGTAGCGGCTATAACTATCTTACAAATGCAATACTGATCTAGAATGATAGACTTTTTCAATGCCTCACTTGGCTTGACAGCATGTAGTCTTTCATCCCCAGCCATCTGAGAAAAAAAGCAATCTGATTTATAATACATGTATATGAATATCTATTTTCTAAACTATGCATTATAGCTCACCCTCATACTGTGTCAGCTAAAACTGCTTAAGATTCTACAGAAGCCTAGGTTTGGGGTCTCCATAATAATGAACATTTTATATTGTGACTAGTCTATGTAAGGCTTAAAGAAGAATTTTGCTACCCTTTGTAAAATCAATCTATCAACTTCATCATTTGGACTCTATGGCTAGGGAAAGAAGTTACACATAAACTGGTATAAGTGATTGGAAACCAGCTCAAATCTGTAACACAACAGAAGTTCACTGCACATAAACTGCTTTCAAAATGGCTGAAACCAGTTTAAGATAAGCCTGGATGGATGTAATATCAGACTTAATGGGTTTAGGTTAAATTGGTTTATTGAACTTCTGTCCCAGATCCCCTCCAGATTCAAGTTAACTCACAGTACCACAGCGTTCCAGAATGCTTTGCACTTCTCCTGAAAACCCCCCAGCACAGGGTGGGTGGGCTAGCCTTGGCCCAAGCTGTCTGCTCCAGCCAAGCGGGGAGGAGTGACTCCCAGGCATCTGGCATGGGCCATTGCAGCATGTGGCTGCATTTCTGGAATCAAAAGTGAATATCTGTTCACTTTCTTATCAGTTCAATCTACATAGCTTAGACAACTTGTGAAGACGGAATCAATTCAGCCTCAGGCTTTTTGACTGTTTGTATTTAGCCTACAAGTTGCAGTTGAGTATTTTGTCCATCAAGCCACCAGTGAATACAATACTTCATTCATAGTG
>NW_005842472.1:1157368-1167941 GCF_000455745.1 Alligator sinensis | reverse complement strand
AGGAATTGAAAACATATTTATTGTCTCAGAATTTGGCAAAAATAAAACCAAAACTTGGTAGCATTTTCCAAATGGTAATAGGGCCTCTGAATACATTTGTGGACATGATCATGGATCATTCTAATATGGCATAGAGGGACAGAGTAATAATGATCTTCATAGGATCTATGGTTTTTAATTAAGTTTTTATGGAAGTGTACTGTCTTTTGATAACTGTTGCTAGCTGAGTAAGGGCCCCCCTCCCCATTATCCTAAAGCCTACAGTATATCAGAAAAAAATCTTATTTAAGACCACCACATATTGATAAAATGGATGAGAATAGAGGCAGATACAAACTTAGATTATCTTTTGCAGTCTTTGGGGGAGTTAGGGAAAATGGTAGTTAAGAAGATAAATTACAAAACACTTGGATTTGAGTACAGAAATTTTGAGAATCAGGGGATTTGTATACCATCTCGTGCCACACTGAGTCAGAAATGTGTTGCAGAAGCCTTACCTTCTGCAGTTTAAGCTTTAAATAGTTAGGCATAGTCTAAATATATTTTCCTAATGCTGAAAATAATAAAGCCTCACACTCAAGAAACTTTAACAGGAGTGGGAAGGGCCTCCTGGGCCACTGAATCCAGTTTTGTGAGTTTGCAGGCAATTGGTAACCCAAGAATTGCCAGAATCACCACTCTGACCTTCAGACACAGCTACAAGGCACAACACTGGAAACACCAAGAACACCCTACAACGTGCCACGGAGAAAACTAGAGACATCAAGGGCACTGCCGGTGCTCTGGTACTGCAGTGACATGGACATAGTTTAAACAATATAAGTTAAAAAAAATTCTAGGAAGAGACCCATGCCCAACTCAAGAGAGGAAAGCAGAACCCCTCACTGTCCTTGCAAGAGCGGAAGGGGAAAAGTTATTTCCTGGGCCCAGGTTTGGGAATCCGTGGGTGCATCTACACGAGACATTTACTGCACAGTTTACTAACTAACTGCACAGTAAATGTCTTGGTATCTATATGTGCATGCCTATTAGGGTACACAAAGCTAATAAACTCTGCAGCAAGGTAGTACTTGTAAAATACAAGAACTACCTTGCTATCAAGTTTTTTTGTGTGCAGCAGTGCACATGTAGATGCTGTCTCAACTGGCAGGGACACAGGGTTTTTCAGTGCGGGGCTAGCCAGGAAGCAGCCTTCACACTGAATCACCCTCATGCCTCAGTGAGCTGCATTGCAGCATGTAAAGCTCAGTTGGAGCAGCCCTGGACTGGCAGGCTGACCTCCCAGATCCCCTGCCAGCCCAGGCTGTTCAGACCAGGATCCATGTGCTGCACACAAGTGAACTCCAGAGAAATATGCTCTGGAGATTTTGGTTCCCAGGCATACATTCAAATGGCATGCCCAGGAGCAAAAAACTCCACAGCAATAAGCTCTGAATGTATTTGTGCACATTAATCACGCTTGTAGATGTGTCTAGTTTGACCCTGACTGGCATAGCAAGACTCCAGGCAGGAACCTCTGAGGTTTTGGTTTTTTTTTTAAGTACCGTCAAAAGCAGCAATATGCTCCAGTCAAAACTCCCAAACCTCAGCTCTGGCCAATTTTCCAGTGCTTGAGAGAAAAGTAAAGAAATAAAAAAGCCCAGGAGCCCTCTTTTGCAGAGGGAGGGGGCAGGAGAGGTTGAATTACTTGCTTGAACATACAGACCACCACCAAAAGCCTGGAAGTTTGGAGATATGTAAAATTTAACAACAAAGCCTGGAAGTCTGGAGATATGTAAAATTTAACAACAACATGGATTTTATGAAGAGAATACTTGCTTTCAATACAGAAACTTTTGACAAATATATTCTCTTCAATTGCAAAAAAATCCATCAATATTAAAATTAACTCAGTTCTTTCCGTGATGTGATGCCATATCACCTCAACCATTAGAAACAATGGTGTGTGCTCATTGTCTATCTTGCTAATACTCTTTGCCAAATCTTGTTTGAGGAGGGCCAGCTTCCAGTACCTGCCAGGTGTTTACTTCAGTTAATTGAATACTTCTACATCAAGAACTTGGGAGTATTCTACCTGTCCAGACATTGCAAGAGCCTAGTAGTTTTTAGGATATTAAGTAAGACTTTTTTATTGAATTAAATTGATTACATGTTGCTTGCTTGCAGTAGCTTACAAATGGGTCAACTTTTCTAAATCACTCTGGTCAAGGGCAGGAATAGCAAGCCCTCCCAGGCTCTGAACTCAAAGGTCTGAGAATGGCATCTCCATAGCAGAGGTATTTTCTGGGTCACTGAAGAGTATGGAAGCAACTCGTTCTCTTCTTTCTATGTCCCAAGCCAGATTCTCAAAACTCATTTGACTACTGGGTGGCATCATGGGGAAGTGACTGGTCCTTCCTGTATTCTGGGGTGGATATATTTCTTTTGTGTCAAGACAGGATGATAAAATGCTTCACAACTATAACGCACAAGTTTGCCCAAGCTGAACTCTCAGGTGGCTGGTTTGGACAAGTTCAGATTCTGTTTTAATTCTTCACTCAGCCTTAGTCCATGCCAAGTCAGACAGTCTCTTCAGGTACATGAACTCTAGCTCAGACTGGAACTTTATCTTTCGCTGCCTGCAGATGGCTTACACAAATTAACTTTTTCCTTTGCTGGCTGGCTTCCTCAGAACCCAAGCTACTTTTCTTGAGCTTTGTGTGCTGCAACCTCACCCTGCCTTAAGGCAGGCTTAGGCCAGTTGTTTATATGTAAACAGATGGCACACTCCACCTGTACAAGTGTTTGTTTTTGCATAGCTAGCAGATAACAGGGTTGTAAATTTTATTGCTAAATATTATAAACATAGGTACAGCATGTTTTTCCTGAGTGTTTATTCTGATCTTGCTTCCACCAGTTTTATATTATGTTACAGTGTTACCTATGACTTAAAGATAGTTTTAGTTTGATTTGTCTGAATATATATTTAACAAAGAAAGCTTAACTGTATTTTGCTCTCCTAAGAGTAATAATGCAGGATAGGATACACAAAGGACTAAATTAGTCCTTAGTTGTATTCCACTGTTTCAATTAGTGTTGCACCAGAAATTAGTTTGGCCACATTAATTACAAATGTATACTGCTGCAAACATGCCTACTTAGTCCATGACTATGCATGAGATAGGGTAACACAGGTCAAAGCTTGAATCTCTCTGTTTCTTTCTCATGAATTTGTCTTTCTAGGCTTCAGTTAGTAATGAACCATCATTCCCCCTGTCCCTTTTCACTTTGCAGAAACTTCAGTCACCACCACAAGGACCTCTCTTTACCGTTCTGGTTGCATGGTCTGTGCTCTGCACAGTTTAACCACAGCAAAAAAGCCCAGGACCTGTGTTCTGCTGGATCTGTCTGGTATGTTAAACAGAATGTTTAGAGGTCAGTCAGAAATGGCGTATTTGGTTTGAAAGGAGAAAGAATAGTTACAAAATGTTGTTCAGCAATTACTGTCAACACTCTTAACATTACTAAAAATACATTTCAGTACTTTTACTTAACTTGGAGTTCCCGTGAACTGTAGTGTTGCTCACACTAGGCTTCCTAAAATCTGAACATCTTACTTTCAAATAGTATCTGAAAATATAGGTTAATAGTTCTGGGAAGAAACAAAAACCAAGAACTCTGACTTCCAGAGAAAAGCATATCCAGGCTTTCATAAATGTATTTTTTTTTAGCCTAAAACAGTTAAATATTAATACATTTTCAGGGTAATTCAGGAAAAATAACACTTGTAGGACAATAAATGGGAAAGTCAAGATGAAGAAATACCTCTGCAATTCAATTGAAACTAGAACCAACACAGGAATTGTGATAGTTATACTACTGATTTGATTAGTATACAACCACCTTCCTAGGTACTTCTCAAATATTATTCTCAATTTAAAAATTCAAGGGCTAAACATTCAAACAGGGCCTCCAAGCTCGTGCCTTTAATTTTCCATGAAAAAGTCATTGAATTCCTATTTATATTTCTCCACCCAAAAAAACATCAACTACACAGAGATTTATGCAAAAATGTAGATATAGGAAAAAAGTTTGCAAATAGATGATGGTAACTACAAGTTCAAAGGTTTACCTTAAGTCCCCTTAATATTAGGATTTAAATATGCCTTCAAAAGGTAACCACCAAGAAGAAAATATGTATTAGAGAATGATAAATGTTATTTTATTCCTAACAGCAATAGCAATGACTCCATCTTCACTTTTGCTCAATCAGAATTAGCCAGATGAACAAAAGTAACCTCTTCCAGAAAACAGGATTACAGATTTATAAAGATCTCTTTATTGTTAAATTATTGCATAACTACAAAGGAAATGTGGATTCTTACATGTATTACTGTAATTTTCCACATTTTAAGATAATTAATATATTCTAATTGACATTTACTGCCCGTGTGTCTTGCTCATTCTCACTAATTTTCTATACCATATGTTTTTAAGTAAATATGTTCATTGCAGTTATGCTTATGATAGTATAAAATATATTTCTATATTGCATTCTATATTCTATATGGAATATAATATATGTATTCTTTACTTTCTTTTTATATTGTCTTCAGTGCTGAGCACAATGAAAAGTGCAATAGAATGTTACATTACTTGCCATTCACTCACTACTCATCTACTAACAATGAGAAGTGATTTGTAAAAGAAAGAAAGACTGAAACTGAAGGTATACTAGGTGTTAATGTTACCATCTGTAATAGCTGACTGTCTCTAAAGATTCTTATTGCAGACATTTAAGATCATAGAAAAGTAAGGTTAGAAGCTTCCTCATGAGATGATCTACTTTAGCCCCCTGCTTAAGGCAGGATCACCTGTGATTAAACCATCCCAGCCAGGTGTCTGTCTCACCTACTCTTAAATATTTCCAGGGCTCTCCTAACAGTGTTTAGATATTTACATACTTGTTGGTTTCTAGTGCTACAGTGTCTTTATCCTTTCCAAACTTTTATAGATGTTGAAAATCAAGCGCAGCAGTACTTAAAATAAGGTGATAGGAAATAGCTTAGCCGTAGGAGTCCTATAAAGCCTTCACCCCCAAAGTCAAAACAATTACAGTATCCTCTACAATTTGTATACGGTCCATTCTACTAGCTGGGCACATACCCACTGAATTTCAAAATCCTCATTGTGAAGCTGGAAAGTCTTTATAGTGAATGAGGGTTCGGTCCTCCAAAATCCTTGAAGGAAAAACCCCATTCACAGGAATGAGCAGTGTTTAAGTATGCTTGTAAACAAGGACTGTTCATGCAAACAAGTGCTTGCAGTTTTGGATCCCAGCCCCTTTCTGGGGTTATTACAAAGTGGAGAGGGACACACATCTTGAAGGACTGTACTAGGGAAATGATTCAATGTTGTACAATAACATTTAAAGTATGCTCAGTTGAAAAAAAGAGCAAAGTAGCTCATCCAATAGTTGCATTATTCCTGACTCTAAAACCAAGATTTCAGTTGATGTTAGCTGTGTAAAGCTGAACTTCTAAAACCTAACACACAGTACTGCACATTAGTATCTTAGGTTTTCTCCCTCTTTCTTGTGTCCTCTCCATCAGCTGTTTCTTCTTAGGAAACTGCCATGCAGACTGCTGAATACACTTAACTCCCAGGAGTATGTCAATCATAAATTTATATATTGCAAGGCCAGAAAGAATTAACTTGATCATCTAATAGGATCTCCTGTATAGCATAGATTGTAGAATGCGGTTTAATTCCTGCTTGAAATTAGCATATCTGTGCTGAAAATTTCCATGTCCTTATCAAGTGGTCAAAAAAGTAACTTGCTACATGTTTTCAAAATTTTTGTTGGTTTTTTTAAAGTAGGAGTGCACAGACGGGTCTGTGGAAGGAGGCAGTCTAATGGGATATCTCAGCAGGTGTGGTCCCATGAAAAGAAGCAGGTGTAGGAACTCTGATTTCTATTTATGGCTCTTCCAAGAAGTTGCTTGTGGGTAAATCACTTAATAACTCTGTATTAGTGTGTAAAACATTTAAAAAACAATATCAATAGCTTTTTTAAAATCCTGAGTGGTCAATGTCTTTACATTGCTTAGGGGGCAAGGATTTCTTAGAGTGATATCTTTTACTGGACCAGCTGTATAGTTGGGATAGAGTTAGACAAGCTTTCGAATGCAAGACATTCTTCTTCAGCCACTCTAATAAAATATATCACCATAAGAAATCTTTGTCTTGCGTAATTTCTGGACCATGGCACAAACACCACTCTTTACACTACTAACAAATTATAATGGCAGTATCACATTCACAGATGCATTAAATCTATGCAGCTAGAGATCAAAATCTTGCTTTTTGTCATAACAGGCACATCAATATAGATTTTGAGATACTTTCACTTCCTACATTGATGCCAGCGCACCTATATTAACTCCCTAGAAACATTTTGATTGGATTTTAATACTTAGCAGGGATGTCTACAGGTGTAATTATGTCAGCTGAAATTTACTGTGCAGTAAGAATCTACACATGCAAGTGTTAAAGCACATTGATACTGTGTGGACTGACTTGGGACTAAAGCTAGTCCTAAGTCAGTCCACACATGCAGTGTTACTGTGCAGCAATGCATCTACATGTGCGTTACTGTGCAATAATGAATTGGGCAGAAATTGTATCAAATTTACACTGAAGTTGGTATAAGGTGCCATGTTTACTGCCCAGTATGGACATGCACATGTAGATGTGTGCCCATACTGCGCAGTAATTTTGGTTACTGAGCAGTAAATGCACACATGTAGATGTACACAGTGAGGAATAATTGAAAGTTAGTATTACTTACATTGCATCCCATAGAACTAGATACCTGAATCTAGTTTTATACAATACAATGTTCACAAGACTCAAAACTCTTAATTGATCATCTCATATAGTTGTTTTTGATGCGAACTAAGAGGTTTAACCAAAAAAGGAAGCAAAGCTAAAAGCACAAATACATTCCTTTCAGGATTGATGTCCTCTAGAAGAAGCCTAAACCTATATATTGATTTGTTTTTGTTTTTTTAATGATTGATTGCCAGAGCATATTAGAGAAGTCTGCTGTTTGCAGGTACTAATCAAGCTATGGGCCAGTGTTTCTGTGTGGATGTTGAGACATTTGGACAGGAAAATAAATGTAAAATGCAGCTGACTTCATTCATTTTTAATGAACTGAGCATACAATCCCATACTGTCAAACTCTTGTACAAATCCATAGCTTCAACAGCCTCTGCCATAAGAAGTATCACCAACTTTGTAACCTTGGACAAGTCAATTAATCATTATTCAGTGATTTTCAAATACCCAACTGAAAGTAACTACATAATTACAACAGGCAGTACCTTTGCAGGACTAGCATCTATGAAATAACTTTTATAAAACATTTTTGCATCACTGATATGTAAATAAATAAAGAAGAACTAAAAATATGCAAATAAAATACATGGAGGAAAATAAAACATCCTAGCTTTTGCCAACTTAGATCCAAGTAGCTGTAAGGGTACTTAGTCAAGTTTTGCCAGGAATCCTGCAGATTAATTGATTTTAACTGGGCTGAACTGTCAAGTTTGATTTCGCAGGCTTGCCCAGCTTTTTCAGTCTGCCTCTAGGTTTTTGACTCCAATTGGTAAAACTGGCAGGGGAAGCAGTAAACACTCTTGGTGGGGAGCTCAAGAAAAACTTGTTTTTGCTTGAGTGGGTACAAAATGCTTATCAGAATTTACTGAGCTAAGAAAAAAAATGGTAAGGGCAAGCAAAAGAAAGTGCTGGCTTATACTTCATTTAAGATTGTCATCTATTGAGGAATTATTTGAATTTATGCATTTAAAATTTTCTGCTTATTACAGTTTGGGGGATATAAAATTGAGATGGTGCTGTCTTTTCTTCTTGTCAGGATGGAGTATAAAACTGCTTAATTATTCTGAATACATATTAAAAAGACAATTTAGAAAGGTATGTTTAGAAGGATTGTGTCTAGGAACTACCTGAAAAAGAGAGGAGTTGTAGGAAAGAAATAATATTTATGTCTACATACAAGCAGGTATAACTTAATTCCTTTGTTTATAATAATAGAAATCCCTGGCTATCCTGTAACAATCTCCCAACAAGAAAACCACATTCCATAACAGAAAGAAGTACATTGGGAAGGAAGTAATGTAAGATTTCTTAGCTGTAAGGAGAACCTTGAAAAGGAGTTTGATGCCTGAAGAAAAAGAAGTAGCCATGGGGTCAAGTACATACAAATAGCAGTGGTTACCTTGCTTCATTGCTTGTTGTATTAAGCTGTTTTGTAATTAAACAAATGCTGAGGGCTGATATTTGCTCTGGGCACAGGCTACATACACAGTTAGCTGACATTCTACATAATGGAGATTAAGCAGAACCTGGGGCCTTTTGTACCTAAGAATGTGTTGTGACCTTTGCCCCTCAGCATATGGCTTTCTGGGGAAAGTAGTCCAAATAGCTGGTGGCCATTTAGAAAGTAGATTTCCTTGGCATGGAGTAAATTAAATACGGGTGTTTTGTGGTGGTAGTGATTTGCCTCATTAATTGTACCTTGTGTTAAGGAACCATTATGTGGTAGCAGCTGTTACTGAATAAGAAGGATGTGTCTAGTAATTAGTTTGTGTTGGGTTAAAAACTAGTGGTCATTTGTTCAGGTTATCTCAGGTAGATGTTCTACAGCTGAGAGAAAGTGTGAAAGCCCTCCAGGAATCATGGGTACTTAGTTGGGTGACTAAAGACCATGCCACTGCATTCTTACTGCACTGTTACCAAGCTAGCTAGTCTACAGCTACCACAGGCATGTCTACCTGAGCTATAATTTCACCTCCCATCACCAATATCGACATTACTTCAGCAGGGTGATACATTGGAATCAGATGGAAGTCTGGTTCCGACAGTAACTTTTGGCCCTTTGTATGAAACCAGCTAGTCCCAGGGGTGCCAGGGTTGCAGGAGAACCCCAACCCGAAATAGAAGGCAGCCCCAACTTACCCTCCGCAGGGGCCGAAGGGAGTAAGAAACCACCTACACGGCTCGTCAGCTGCGTTCATATTCAGCTGGGGCCAGGTGACGTCAGCTGGAGATGCCACCTGGCAGAAACAAAAGGCAGCCCTGGAGGCACAGGAGGGCACCTGGTGAGCGGAGGCATGGTGGGGAAGCCCACACCCCGGGAGGCGCAGCTGCCGCATCGTGCAGCCTGGGACAGCGGGGGTGGAGCCTGTGGAGGCACCGACAGAGAAGCCGGCAGCGGAGCCAGCGGAGGCACCGGCAGCAGAGACGACAGAGGTTGGCAGAGGAGCCGACAGCAGAACCGGTGGAGGCGCCGGCAGGAGCCGGTAGCAGCACAAGCAGAGGAGCCAGCAGAGCTGGCAGCAGCACCGGCAGCGAGGCCAACAAAGACAGAGGCAGTGAAGCTGGTTGCAGAACCGGCGGAGGCACCAACTGGCAAGCCGGCAGGGAAGCCCCAGAGAGGAGGTAGCAAGGGCCAGGAGATGGGAACCCCAATGGGGATAGCCGCGGGGTGCAGCAGAAGATCCCCAAGCAGGGACGGTTGAGTGGCAGACGGGCCCACAACATACCAAGAACAATCGGCTGGGATGCCATACCCAAGAAGGGCAAGCAACTGGGGCTGGGGCACCTAGGCACAGGGAAAACACCGGGCCCATAGGATTAGGGCACTCCTTGTCCCTTTGTGTCCTGCAGGTCCACTGGCCACATTGCTTCGGCCATCACGGTGGTGGGGATCGCACGCGACATCACAGGGTGATTGGAGTAGGGCACTAGGGATATGAGCTAGTTGGATCTAGGTCCAAGGCCCTCAAAGCCTTCATGCTTGAGCCGTGACCCGGGGACACTGGAACTCAGAGGACCACGGAAGTCTGGGGAAGAAGCCGAGTGGGACCAGGGACACCAAAGGGCCAGAAGACCTGCAACCCAAGGTGGCGAGTGGCCGGGGTGTAGGGGAGGTCGGAGCCCCGTGAGTGCCTGCTGAGAGGCGTGACAACCCTGGAGGCTGCCACGAAGGGGAACCCCTCTGTCATGAAGGAGGGCCGTGATCTCCTTAAGGCCCTCTCTCCGTGCCAATTTGACCCAAGGGCACCCTCTATTCTCGCCCGCCACGTCTTCAATCTTAAGTTAAGTTGGGAGGCTGCCTTACGTCTCCTAGGCACAGTTAGCTGGGACCTCTGTCCCCGTGTTCTCCCGGACCCACCGGGGGTCTCCCTGTACACTGGGTGCATTCCAGGCACCCTAGCCTTATGGGCTATGCGTGACTCCTACCAACCCCTAATACCACGCCCCAAGCCTCGCAGATGTACTGGACGTTGGTTTGTCAAAATACACGCCCGCTCCCCCGGGCCTCCTCTGTAGTCTAGCCCACTTCCGGGCCTTCTCTAATATACGGCCCCTCACGGGGACCCTCGTCGAGCCCACTTTGGGCCTTCTCTAAAATAATCTAGCCCGTTACGGGACTTCCTATCAAGTCTCCGGTCCTTTAGGCCCACCGCACGGCTACCCTCTCTTATCCAGGCTCACCGCCCCACTA
>NW_005842472.1:1082966-1157025 GCF_000455745.1 Alligator sinensis | reverse complement strand
TCCTTAATAATGCCGCCCCCTCTCTGGGGCTTGCTGTGCCCCTGCTGGGGCTCCCTAATAATGCCGCCCCCTCTCTGGGGCTGGGGTCTACGCACCCCTGTAAACTGTGCCCTTACAGGCACCTGGATCCCCACGCTATTGTGGGTCTCCTATGAGTACGCTGCGCCCTCCTCAGGCGCTGGGGCCCCCACCAACCCCTTATAGCCTCACTCTAGCCACCAGAGTAATACAAACACTAACAAAACAAAACACAAACTTCCTGGCTATAACTTAACTTAAGGCCGCCTGGCTGTAACAACATAGCTCCTGCGTCCCAGAGCCACCATCCTTCAGTCTGCTTGAGCAGTACTCGTATCCTAGCTACATGAGCTCCTGCCCCTCTGGCTGCTGGCAGGGAACTGCCAGCCTGGCCTCAGCCCTGGGCTTTATGAGGGCCAAGCCCTGCTCCCTCCGGTCAGATGACTTCCTGGTTGCCCCAGGCAACCCGCAGCTGTGCTCGTTATGTCCTGCCAGGGCTCTCTCCCTGGCAGTTTCCACTCTCTAGGAGCAGAGCACCAAGGTGCCCTGCGACACCCTCCACTGAGGTTCTATTTGAAGTTGTGGCAGGTGAGTTAAGGGGATCCCCGGATGTCAGCCGGGATAGCCTTTAGGGTTCACTCACAAGCCCGGGACAAACAAGATTGATAGTCTGGGCTAAGGCCGCACGAGAACGCCTGGTAGAGCAGAGGCAGGCACACAGCTCCTTACACTGAACGTTTCTATTTTCTATTTGCATTTACATTTACATTGGATATTATATTTATGTTCTGCTATTGTGACCACATTTTTAATTAGGTTGTAGTTCACCTATTTTTCTCTTATCTGTCCCGTCCCTTCAGTAATATCTCAGTCTCCCACATGTCTCCCCTTTTCAGCATAGGTTGAATTTTATGGTTACTTTATGTCATCAGAGCAGGCCAAAAGTAGTTAGAGCAGTTTATCTAGTGTTTGTTATGTTATAAAATATCTTTCATATGGAAGTAAAATAAACTATAATCTCTCAAAGCCTTGGCACATCAACTTTGGGCATCATATTTGGATAATTCAAGGCATATTTTAAAAGTATATTTTAACTGCTTCTCTATTTTATTAAAGCATTTAAATATTTGAAATTATTTAAAATACTTAGAACTTTTTCTTCAAATTTGCGTATTTCAGATATAGGAACTTAATTTTGAATGAATTTATAATATTTTGCATGCAGTCATCTAAACAAATAATAAAATATTTTTTAATCAGTGCTGATTCAGTTTTAGGACTACTTACACAATGTGTAAGTAGTACTTATTCAGAAGTAAAAGAATAAAAGGTGAGAACTATAGTTTTGCATAAGCAGGATTTACTGAAACTTGACATATTAAGAGCTGTCTTCTTGGAAAACCTATTCTGGCCAGCTGTATTTTAGACACAACAAAGAAAGCTGGATTCTGTGCTGTGTTCTTTTAGGCTCATTTAAAGATTTTTGAAAAATGCTCTATAGTTAGACCATGTTTCTGCAGGGTTTCTCTATGGGATTTACATCACAAATGTATACAGAAAGGACTGAGCTAATAACCGTCAAATCTCCATGTAAACTTAATAAATCAGAGTCATAAAGAAGAAAGAAGCAATTGTTATAGCTTTATTTACAAAACACAAATAGGCAGCAGTACAGTACGTGATTAGTAGGCACAATATTAATTGTTAATACATCCTGCAATACAACCTTTCCATGATGTAGGCTTTCCCAAACAGGGAGTAATATTCTCCTTCTCTTGAAAGAGAGGTCAAAGGAGTGCAGTCTTGAATCTAAATATAAAGGCAGCATTGTCAGTGGCAAAAAGCAAAGATCACCTGACTACCATTTACTGTTGCTCAAGTTGTCCCAAGCACTGTCATTGAAGCCCAATGGCTCGTTTCCTGGTTAAATCCTCTGCCAAGGAGTCTAACCTTCACTCAACCACCAACTCAGTGAATCAAAGGATTGTGTTCTAATGGGTTTAACAACAGATGTACAAAAATGTTAGATGCACCTATTTCATGCTATCAGTTAGAATAGTAACGTTAGGTGTTGTTGTAGTTGCAATTATCCATAAAATATTCAAGAAACAAGGTCTTTTGATGATATACAGTTAGTCCAATAAAAGATATCACCAAAAAAACCTGGCTTATCAGTTAGAATATCAGGCAGACTTGCTAAACAGGGAATGATCCTGCATGGTACTGAACACTTTGAGCTTGATCCAGATAAATATGTGCTGAAGTTCAAGTATAAAATAGTCCCATTATAGTCAATGGATCATAAGGTGTACTTCAATTTAAGTGGCTTACTTGATATGGTTTAAAAGTGGGGCTCAAACCCCAACCATGGACCAACCAAATCCAACCCATGGAGCCATGGTATCTGGCCTGTAGGGATCCTCGTGGGTCAGGAAATTTGGCAGCGAGGAAGTGCTGGAGGTTCTGGATGGCCAGATCTGCCCCATCTAGGCTATTGCCGCAGGGACGGATCTGAGCCAGACTCACCCCATGGATAGCTGGCTTGAGCCAAGCTCCTCCCGGCACCTGCTCCTTCCCCTGTCCCCGCTTCCCTGTGTGTCCGGATTGAAGTTGAGCCTCCCCCAGTCTCCTGAACATCTGCATCAGGGCTGTGCGAAGCTTTGGTCACTGATACCTTTTGGCAGAGATTTGGCCTGATTCGGTGGCTGAATCTCCAAATCCGAATCGAATCAGGAGACGCTTTAATCCTTTAGAATCGGAACCCTCTGAATCGATTCAATGATTCAGACATAGATACAGCTTTAAATGTTTTTTCTACATACCTCAAGGTACCAGGTGGCTTGCGAATGCTGAGATGCTGGGGTGGATGAAGCATCCCATGGGAGCATGGGGGAGAGGGGGAGGAGGAACAGCACATTCAGCAGTAGACCCAGAAGTGGACCAGAAGCATTTCTGGACCCTTCCCATGCCCCCCAGCTCAGCAACTGGTGCCTCCTGGGTCTGGGGAGGGGCACCTGAGGTCCTCCCATGGCCAATCACTGAGCTGGGGGGATGTGGGGCGGGGGCACCACCAAGTGTTCAAGGCCTCACCCCCCACTCCTGTGGGACACTCCATCTGCCCCACCATTGCAGTGTTCACGACCCACGCCTGGTACCTCGAGGTATGTAGAAAAAACATTTAAAGCTGTGTCTATGGCTGAATCAAATCACTGTCCCCGATTGAATACAGCCTGTTTCACACACCCCTACACACACATACATATGTGTGTGTGTGTGTGTGTGTGTGTGTGTGTGTGTGTGTGTGTATCTCACCCACAGGGTGAGAAGGTTGGTCACCACTGGTTTAGAATGCTTGAAAAACTTACCCCATAAATAATGCATATATGCAAGGTTTTGTGTACACAATAAAGATGAACTGGTATGTTTTGCAGGTACAAATACAAAAGCCCACTGAAAACTGACCCTAAATTATTTTATGAATTCTCATAGAAAATGCCCAACAGTTTGCAGGCCCAACTCTACCTAGCTGGTTAATAATAAAGTTACTCAGCTATGCATGTTGATGATTTTGGTAGAAACAACAACAGACAGATTGTATGACATCACTACAGTTCTTGTCCTTACTGGCAATCATGGCAGAGTCAAAAATGTGGATGTGACTATGTAAACCCACTTCTCCTCTCCACTTTCAATGTATGATATCTCAGTCAGTAAAAAGCACAACAATTCACAAAACTGTACAACAAACTTGGGAAAATACAAAAATTAGATTTTTGTTTGTTTGTTTTCAAAATACAGACAAGATATAGCCCTGACTTTTAGGGTATAGACCCCCCTTTTGGTTCAGGACTATCTCCAGCATGATTGTTTTCCTCTGGATAGTTAAAAGTCTACCCTTAGCTGCTTCACCTGCCCCACGTGGCAACAAGGAAATAATAGCAGGTATTAAAGGATTATTGTGAGCACAACTGAGAGCTCCTCTTTCAAGCACACTTGAGAATTTCCATATAATTACAAACTGGATTCCTTGCTCTGCCTTTGTTTGGGTGGGCCTGGCCTGTGCTTTCTACAGCCTGAAAAACTGCCTCATTTTCATGCTATCAGTTATCATAAACAAGTTTTGCCACAGCCATGACCTCCTTATTTTTCCCCTGTGGAGGGTAAAGAATGTGAAATAGACTCTGATGCAAAAAGTATGTCCAGATCTCCTGAAGATTGAGGGCTTCAAACATTTAAGGGCTGCCTTAGGAACTTGCCTGGAGCTAAAGGCTATGTCTCATTTGCATATATATTTGCATAAAGACTATCAACCAGAAATACAGGCAGTTATTTTATTTGCTTTCACTTATATATTACATTGTGATAATAGCAATGCCTAAGTACAGTAAAGCTCCGTACTTGATCTGCTTTGTACTTAATCTAATTTGTACGGGGGGGGGGAAACAGTGTCATGCTCTCTGATAGCAAGGGATACTCAATGTACCCCTCTGCTGTAACAGCTCTATCACATCTAGTATGTATTGAAATTACTTAAAACACTAAAGACTAATACATGAAATACAATAGAAATGTAAATCAAATCCTTACTGTGCCTCTGTTTAAGGTGAAAGGCTTGATATAATGTAGCTGATTTAGTTGTGTCACATAGGTCAGACAGAAGGAAGGTCTGGCCTGAGGATGTGGGTCCATGATAATAATTAGGGCAGTGAGAAATTTTGCCAAATGTTTCGTTTTGAGCTCGAAACCGTGAAATTGAAATGAAACAAAAAGCTTTGAAATTAAATGAGGGCACTCAACATTTTAAAAGTTTCAAAGTGGATCGAGTTTCCAAGCAGCCCAGGGGTGGAAGGTGGGGGAGAGCCAGGGCTGCGCTCCAAGTGATTCCGCAGCCCCATGTAGCTTAGCCTGGTGGGGAGCACAGCCCTGGTTCTGCCTGCCTCCCACTGCTGGGCTGCACTCCGTGGCACTGGCAGAGCTGATTGGAGCTCAGTGCCAGCTTGCTGCACTACAATCAGCTCTGCCAGCCCCACAGAGTGCAGCACCGGCTCTGTCCACCTCCCGCCACTGCGTTGCACTCCAATCAGCTCCACCAACCCCATGGAACTCAGTCTGGCGGCGACAGGCAGAGTGCAGTGCCAGCTCCGTCCTCCTCTTGCTGCTGGGCTGCACTTCGTGGGGCTGGCAGAGCTGATTGAAGTGCAGCCCTGGTTCTCCTCACCTCCCACCACTGGGCTGCTCTACAATTGGCTCTGCCAGACCCATGGAGCTCAGCCCAGTTGTGGGAGATGGAGCACAGCACTGGCTCTGTCTGCCTCCCACCACCAGTCTGAGCTCTGTGGGTCTGGGGGAGCTGATTGGAGCGCAGCCCGGCGGCAAGAGGCAGGCAGAGCTGGGGCTGCACTGCACCTCCCACTGCTGGGCTGAGCTCCATGGAGCCCGGTGCTGGGCATGGGCTGTGCCCACCACCTGTCCTAAGCAGCAGTGGCAACCTCCTGTCATCCAGCGGAGATCTGGGGGCCCACACCCCTGGGAGAAGTCCGGCCCAGTCTCACAGCCCTCCCAGGGGTGCAGGTCATTGGATCTGTGCCTGGATGACAGGAAGCTCCCGCTGCTGCCTGGGGCCAGTGACAGCATCTGTCTTCCCCAGCGTTGAGAGCAGGCTGCACCCAGCACCGGTCACAGGTGGCAACGGCACCTTCAAGTCATCCAGAGCAGATCTGGGGGTCCACATCCCTGGGTGGAGTCTGGCACAGCCCTGCAGCCCTCCTGTAGGTGCAACCCCCAGATCTGCATGCTGTAGGCTGCCGCTGCCAACAAATTTTGCTTTCAAGACTTTGAGGTGCAGTTTCTGAGAAACCCCTGCATCCATCTCCTTGAAATTTGGCAGACTTCATGCCCTCAGAAGGGGCTGCCAACCTTGAAATTTGCATCTGAATCAGGCAACAAATGACAATATTTTAGGCATTTTCATGATTCCCCATGATAGCCTATGGGCAAAATGTTGAAACGAGTTGAAACAGCAAAACCGTTTAAAAAAAACAAAATGAGACAATGCTTTGAAATGAAATGAAACACAACACTATCCCTTCAAAATAGTGAAACAGATGTTGAAATGAAATGATGGGGTTTCACATAGTCCTAATAATAATCATATTGACTGCACATATCCCAGATCCTTGCTTAAGGAATTCAGAGATGTCAGCCATAAGAGTCAATTTTTAAATTTGCCATTTTCCCTTCCAAGTGGAGGTGGGCAGGAAGCAGTTTTCTGGCCCTATGAAATGTTCAGGATTTTAGAAATTTTGCAAAGCTGGAACCTTTTGAAGTTTTTTCTGAAAAGCGTGCGGAAACATGAGAGAGAAAAGCACCTCAGAGTAGTACGTAACTCAGCTACAGGGGCTCTCACCTAAGAGTTAGAAGACCAAGATTGAAGTGCCTGTGCCTTGATTCAGATAACTGCTGGTTCATTGTCTATTGTGAAGGTCATGCACTCTTGTTTTTAACCAGATATTCCACCCTGGAACCATCAACTGAAAGGTTAACTGAAACTGGTACCTTCCCATGAAAAGTTTTGGTTTTCAGAATGTGAAGTTTTCAATAGGAAAAAACAATTCACTGGAAAATTCCTAACCTGGTTCAAACTCTTTCTTCCCTTGGTCGCATCACTCATCTTTCTCAGCATCTCTCAATAGGTTCTCTAAGTCATTCACTAGGTCATAATAGCAGAGAACTCTGAGAAATTAGAAATGCGTTCATTTCTTCTACCATGCAATACAGACCAGGTAATGTTACCCAGCCTTTAAAGTAAATAGGGTACTATTTTTTATTATTGAACAGAAGCATAATGGGATTCAATTTGCTCAAAAAATAGTACACACACACACACACACATACATACACGTGTTCTTGTTGTATATTTTATGTGCCTCAGTCTATCAACATGATAAGGTGTGTGTATGTAAAAATAAACAGGAAATATTTGCAGAACAAGACTAGGAGGCCAGGTGTGTGTCTTCCCTAATGGGAACTGGTCATCTTGAGTTCAGAAATGTGTTCTTTTAATGCATCATGAGCAGATCCAAGGAGGTGATCCTCTCCTTCTATGCGACATTGGTCAGGCTTCAGTTGGAGTACTGTGTCCAGTTCTGGGCACCGCACTTCAGGAGGGATGTGGACAACATGGAGAAGGTCCAGAGGAGGGCCACTTGCATGATCAGGGGGAAGCAAGGCAGGCCCTATGAGGGGAGGCTATGGGACCTGAACCTGTTCAGCCTCCACAAGAGAAGGTTGAGAGGGGATCTGGTGGCTGTCTATAAACTGGCCAAGGGGAACCAGCAGGCAATGGGAGAGTCCCTGTTCCCCCAGCACTACTGGGAGTAAAAAGGAATCACGGCCATAAGTTGACGGAGAGTAGATTCAGGCTACATATCACGAGGCACTACTTCACAGTCAGGGTGGTTAGGATCTGGAACCAACTTCCAATGGAAGTGGTACTCACTCCTACCCTGGGGGTCTTCAGAATGAGTCTAGATAGACACCTTGCCGGGGTCGTTTGACCCCAGCATTCTTTCCTGCCATGGCACGGGTTCGGGCTTGATGATCTGCTCACGTCCCTTCTGACCCTACCAACTATGAAACTAGGTAAAGCTTACAAAGACCATGTGATAGTATGGTTTAATAGTAACACTGCCCTTTGATTTTGCCAGCTACCCTCCACCTAACACACTATTCCTTTGTAGTTCATGGCATGGAATTAGACATGTAAATATGCCTGTATTTGTGGGGTGAAGGAGGTAAAGATGGAAACTGGGGTAAGAGAAAGGGGAGAAAATAGGAAAAATATTGATAATTTTGATGAGAGGCAACATTTTGAAACAAGTATGACTACAGTTTATGAATGCATATGGTATCTTTAGATAAAAGTGACCTGATATTTAGCAACACTGAAATGGATATGAGCCACTTACATTCAATAACATATAGCTCTTAAGAGTATTTAGGTCCCAGTCAAGCTCCTATTAAAATCATGTTGGGTTTATTGTGATGTCCTCAAACCAAATCTTCAGTCTGAAAGCATGAGTAACATACCTCAGCCACAGACACATATAAGAGTATAATATCCGCAGGGGGTCGGACACGATGATCCATTGTAGTCCCCTCTGACTCTACAATCGATGAATCTATGAATCTATGAACCTCCTTAGCCCTGAGAAAATATGTCCAGTTCCAAAATCACTCTCTCTCCATCCATGAGATAACATGCAAAGTAAAGCATGACGGCCAAGCATAAAGCACAATTTTATGCCTTGGAAGTTGCCTGAGGGTGTTCTATTCCCTATTCTTTACAGCCTGTAGCATTTACTGTAGAATCAAACTTCAAAGACTTTTTTTTAGGTAAAAAAGTCATATTAGGCCATCTGTTAAATGTCTTTCAGGCTCAAGCTCTGGTCTAGTTCAGCCAAGTTTCTCCCTATGAGAAATGTGCATCTTTATACAACAAAATTTCCCTGAGAATGTATGGCATGTGTTTAAGTTTTCTTTAAGCGGCTGGTGTCAAGTTCTTAGGAATATGACAAAGAAGAATGATGTCAGAGTCAGTGTTGGGGCTAGTAAGGAGCTGGTGTATCAGTAGAAATTAATTTGACCTTGAATTCTTTTAACTGGCTGGTATTGATCAGAGGAAAGCTCTTATGTGCGATTATTCATGTGCTGATAAACAACAATGTGGGAAACAGAGGTTTGTGTTTGTAACACAGGGGGCTCTTTCCTGAAAGGGACCAATGGGCTGTATTTTTTTTCAGCCTTGTTTACACAAATCGCACTGGTTTCACTATAGGTGTGATACAGTATTTGGCATTCTTTACATTACTGATGCCCAATTCATCTGACCCTGAAGGCTGGATGAGTGGCATAGGTTCAATCAGAAGGCCAGACCCGTTGCATAAGGCCAGTCCATGGGCTGAACCCAGCATGGGACTGTACCATGTAGCGTGTGGGATCCCCCAATGGGTTCAAATTTTGTGGCAGGACAAGCAATGACAGTGTTAACTGCTATGGCTCTGGAAGCTGTAACAGTTTAATGCTGCTACCACTCCCCAACTGCCAAAGGACCAATATGCAGTCCCATAGGCCAGATGACATAGCTTTGTGGGCCCAATCTGGATTGTAGATGATACTTTGGTAACCCTTACTTTACATCATGGTAGCACATATTGATCCTGGTCAACCACTAGAACCTGCTGCATTAGGCAGTGTGCATGTAGAAGTGAGACGGCTCCCAACTCTTTTATTGTAAAAGAAGCCAAGAAATAATTGGTGAACATATGAAAAAAGATGAGGAGCATCAGATAAAAATGTTATAGTAGATTGCCTAAACATTGGTTAAGCCAGTAGCAGTGTATGTAAATCAGGCCTAAATTTCTGAGGAACAGGAAACTGTGGCATGGTATACCTTGATTACAGTGGTATATTGTCAAAGAGAAGAGTAGTTCATGCTGGTTTTTGGGTGGAGAACTACTTAGCAGCTCCAGTCCAGACAAAATGCTAATTCTATCGCTAACCTGGGGGGAAGAATCAGTAAAACTAGTAAGTGTTATATTAATACCCCTGGCTAGAAAAGCATACTGGGCATTAGTGACTACACAAGCTTGTAGTCCAGGGTACATAGTTACACCTGAGGCTACAGCTGGTTATTCAGGGGATTG
Organism: Alligator sinensis; assembly: GCF_000455745.1. Lineage (NCBI taxonomy): Eukaryota > Metazoa > Chordata > Crocodylia > Alligatoridae > Alligator > Alligator sinensis. The sequence continues at coordinate 1,147,303 of NW_005842472.1, read as the reverse complement.
TTTGGCAAAAATACACTCTGCATATGTGGTGCACTGACAAGCTTCTACTACATTTAGTCATGATGTGGCCAATTGAAGATTGGCCAAAGCACTATCCAAAGCAGAGCCAAACCATTGGTGTCCAACTCATCCAGCACCATGGAGCCACACTCTAGATCTGACTCGAAGAGCTCCCCACAGGTCTGGAAATTTGGTGGCGGGATGAGTGGTGGCAGTTTGTTGAGCGACAGCAGTTCATTCCAGACTCATGGGAAGTCTCCGCAGGCTAGATGACACAGCTCCACAGGTCAGAGCTGGCCCGTGGGCTGTATCTTGGTCACCCCAGTGCTGTACCATAAGGCAGCTTGGAAACTAAAGCTGGGCCTCTATTCAACAACACAGTTAGTCACATGTTTTAGTCCAGTTAGGTCAGTGGATTTTAGGATACAAACATTTTCCTGAACAAGTGCCCTGCCATTAAATACATATCTGCCACAACCCTAGCACTCCAAAAACAGCACTGGATTTCCGAGTAAGCCTAAAAGGCTCCCCCACACCGCATTTGACTCCCTAAATAATTTGGAAGCTGGTTATTTGAGATCTTTCTCATGCCGTAGTGGACATAGGTGAGACCAGTGCATAAGGTAGAGCCAAATAGAGATGCTGTCCAGTCATCAACAAAAAAAACCCCTCTTTGCATCTGGAACTTATTCTCCTCTTTCCCATTCTGAAATCCATATCTGTTAAGATAAGACTACAGTCTGTCCAGAAGTTTTTCTTTAGGGAAAAATGGAGAAACTGAAGGAGAAAGTTCTCTGAGGTAGGAGCACTTCTTATGAGATTTTCTGGGTAGGGGGCATATAAATCTAAATCTAAATAATAAGAATAACAGGAATAACAAATGATAATAATAGCTAATAATAACAATATGTAATGTATAAAGCATTCTGAATTTCTGTTACTGAGAGAGTTGGGTTTTGGGTGAAAGAAGTTATTTATTATTTATTCTGTTGCACCACAGAAATGAACTCTAAATATTTGTAGCAGCACTTACAAAGCTAATAAATAAATAAATAAATAAATAATCTAAGAGATATCTTAGTGGATCTACGAAACTTCTTTTCAAATATATATTAGTTCAGACAAGGTGACTTTTAGCAAATGCATTCTGAATTCCACTTGTAAATCTGATAGGACTAAATGGGGATTAAACTAATGAAGTTATTAAAAATGAAAACCTTCCTATTAATTTTTGAGCACCTCTATATAACTTAACATAAAATGAGATGTATGCTATGGGTTTTGATATGTAAACCATCCTGCAAAATGTTATCCTTGTCTCAATGTAACTGAAATACAACTGAAACCATATCCAGTTGCATTGAGTATTCAGCTCTAGTTGTTATAGTATGTATGTTTGCATTTACCCCCATATTGTAGGAGGGAGATTATGATGCAAGCAGATAGGAAATGGAAGGATGGAAATGGGGGCTGGAACAGCATAAAAGGGCCCTTAACCCTCTGATCTGAGCCAGTTTTCCCAGCACAAGAACCAGAACCTGCCTCATGTAGGCAAAGTACAGGGGCTAGAAATGAGAAAGGATGCCAAATTCTGAGATATGGCAATTCTCAGGGATTACAGGCTTGCAGTTTAGATGAGTGAATTGGGGATGGAGATGATATACATAGAAATAGCTCCCAAAGCAATTTGGTCTATAGCAGAATTCAGAACCAAGCAGGTATAGAAATGACTTAAAGCCATTTTGCCCTCCCCATGCCTTCTGTATGGCACCTTTTGGAAGTTGAAAACACAGAGACTTCAGCTTTGATTTTTTTAATTACCCCGAGAATCTGAGCACTGCCACATATCATGCAAGCGAGTCAAATTAAGTTCACAGAAAAATGGCGAGAATCCAATAGATGACAAACACTAATCTTACTATGTAATCAATCAAGCCCCAACTTGATGGGGAAAGTGGATTATTGCTCCACCCTTTTGAACTTTTTTCCATGTTTGCATTCATAGGATTCCTTTTACAAATTTAATAGTTGCCCTTTTCAAAGAAAAATGTACTGCTAAAACTCAGATAAATGCTTCCCCACCAACTCATTGGAGGGAAATAGGGTAAATTAAACCTGATTTGCATGTTAGTTTGCATATACAACATTCTTGGCATGAACTAGGGAACAATAAGCTGTTCGTGTCAGAACACACAGTTCAAAGAACAGCGTAAAAGCAGCTGCTAATTTGTTTGGTACTGAAGGAAAATTATCCCAACTTTTTTGCAGAAATGATTAATCCAATTGCTCCCTCATGTGCTACCATGGAGTGTATGACAACTTGTGATAGCAAAACCACATCTTTCTAAAGGCTTGGGGAAGAAATAAGCTTAATACTTTTCCTCACTTTTTGTTCTGTGTTCAAAATGTCTTGGCCTGGGAGTTTGCCTCTATGGCCCATGGACTGCTGAGAGGTAAGACTGTAGTCATATATGAATCAGTGTACTAAATTAAAACAAGTAAATGCCACAAAGATATTGAGTCGAAAGAAAGTTTTACTGATGGTACACACTGCCTCCTTTACTGTGCTTCCTGAAAGCATGTATCATTTAGTTTATTGGACAGCATATAATTAGCTACCATCAGGGTAAAGTTGCCAGAAAACTGTTGGCATTCCAGTATTGAGCAGATTGCTTTTGCAGCTGGTGGGTTAACTACTATTTTGACATCCCGTGAACAGGAGCAAAATAACTGACTATGCGGGTACTGTGGGTCACCATCCAGATCCTCAAATACAAGGAAAACCTCACAGTCTGGAATGCTGTTGTAGCAGCTACAGTAACAGCTACACATGAAAAGTACCAGCAATTCCAAATTCTTGCTCTATTTATCTCTTGGAAGAATATACCGAGAGTTTGAACATACATGCTTAGTACCTTCTCACTCTATAGATCTTTTGGAAGCTGCCAAAGCTTTATTGAACAAATGCAGATTCTTGTCTGTAGGTGATAGCTGCAAGAATACATGGGAGATTTCTGTCTGAGAGAAACTGAGTTAGAATATAAGATTATGATTTGGGGTTGTAACCTTGAGGAGAGTTAGTCAAGTCTCTGTGTTGTTCACTAAGCTGCCTGAAAGCATGTCTGATATGACAGTTTTGGAGAGCTGACATGGTTGTACATTTCTGGCCCCATGAGTTCTGCACTCAGTGTAGAATAAAGGAATTAAGTACACCATGAAATTCAGGAGAACTAACTGTTAGAGGAAGCTCTGTCATCCTGGAGCAGAACAGTGCCCTAGAGAGTATCTTTACAACTATTCAAATGTGACTCATAGTTACAGCAGTAGGATTGGCGGAACTACTTCCCAGCTTTTCCTAACTGCTGCAGCACATTGGGAATGAACACTCAAATTGTCCTTATTAGAAATGTTTCTATTTACACTGCATACAAGGTTATTATAAGGTTTATGCAAAATGCTTGATTATGAACAGAAAGTACTTGGAGAAATCTTTCATTTACAATGACTCCAAAATACTCCTAAAGGAACTGACACCAAGAATTCTAAAACAAATTGCCTCCTGTATCTTCCTCTAAAGCAATGGTATTCAACCTGCATCCCCTGGGCTGAATTGAGCCCACAGGATCATTTCATCCGGCCTGTGGGGCTTCTCCTGGGTCTGGAAATCTGGCAGTGGGGGCAAGTGTGGTAGCATTAATCGTCATGGCTCCAGAAGTTGCCACCACTCCTCTGCTGCCAAATTTCTGGATTTGAAGGGAGCCTCAAGGGCTGGATGACATGGTCCCATGTGCTGGGATGTGCCAGCATTCATTGGGTTGGATCCAGTGCACAGTGTGGGGTCACTCCATGGCCAGATCTGGCCTGCAGACCAGCTCTGCATCACTCATCTGTCCACAGGTCTAGAATGTTGAACACCGTCACTCTGTAGCATTTGGCGCTGCACAGTATTAGAGAGAGGGTGCCAGGCTAGCTAGAACATTGGTCTATGTTCTAATATTAGGATAGCTAATCCAATCATATTCATCTCCATCCATCACTGCAATCACATCTAGGGTGAAACATAGCTCTTAAACAGAAAAAAGCAGCTGCATTGTATTTTAGTACAGGAAGTTAAGACTACTGTATCCATTAGAATTGGCAGTTAAAAAAGCTAAAACTTTGTTTACCTAAAATTGTGATTAATAAATCCATCCTCTGGTTCACAGGATTTATAGCAGACCAGAAGTGGTCAGGAGCTTAGTTTTACAGTCATCTGAGTAATGACACCTTCAGCAGCCAGTATCTTTCCCAACATACTGGCACATTGAGCATCACTGTGACTCAGAGGAGTTTTACTGCAGAGCACTATCTTCACTTCCTATAACATCTTTATTTAAGTTTCTCTTATAAGCATGAATCCATAGGTGGCCAGTGAAATTGCCTGTGATCACAGCACATGATGTCATGCCTTCAGGACTCTGAAGCAGGTTGTCAGATGTAAATGCTGCACACTTGCATATTGTTAAAACATTTTGTCAGTATTACTCACTCATAATCACCAATGTTGGCATCTATAGTCACACCTGAGAATCTTGATAGTGAAACTCCCTTTTCAAGATACAGTATGATCAGACTCCTCTGCCATGTGAAGAACAGGAGAACAAACAGCTTAAGCTGAAGGTAGGGGTGTTTAGAAACATTAGAAGTAAGTTATGTAGAAATTCCCAAAAGAAATAGGATTCCTATTAGTTTGGATAGGAAGAGGTGAGTAATACTATTAAACACTTACCTTCACATAAATTGAGTGTGCTATTTCCAGTCATAAAGATACATTTTTGGGTCTGTATAGCTCCAAGCTGCTTCCATGTGTCCCTGGCAGACATTACAGTTATTGTGCAACTACCAGCCTGATCCTGCAGAGGCAGCCCTGGGTCACAGATCAGCAAATGAGAGAATATTTTTCTGCAACAGCCGCACATGAAATAGCTTAAGTATTGCTTTCAGTGAAATAGGTGATTAGCAACATTACAAGGTTCGTGTTAGAAACTAGGATTAGTTTACTCTAAAGTGGATTAGGGTAAAGGGACTGTGTTCCTGGTTAAAGCAGCAGAGAGCATTAAGTATCAAATCGGAAATCTGTATTAGCTGAAAGGTCCAAGAGTTAGAATTGTGCTTTACTGCAAATAGGTTAGACAAGTGTTGCTTTTTTTAAGATTAGTATAAGGAATAAGGTGTCAAGCCACTAATGCAGACATTCTTACATAGCATATAGGACTATAACAAGAATAGGAACTTCCTTTGTTGTTGTTTTGGGGCAGTAATAGGTAGTACCACAAAGTTACCCATGTTATTAAATTAGCTGGGCCATAGACACAGAAGTATTAATGCAAGAGCTCAAAAACACTGTGGAATACTTTAATCAGACAGAATGGGCCAGATTCTGCAACACATGGAGCATTTCCTAAGGGGTTTCACAAGTAACTCCAGGCCTTCAATATCTTGCATGATTGGACCTGTGGCATGTACAGGAAAAAAAAGGTCTGTCCATGTAGGGGGTGAAGCTCACAGCATTCCAGGTTACTGATGTGTGACGTGCTGGTTGTGATACATTCAGTAGTAGTGCTTCCAGTAATACAGATTCTTTCAGTTATCCAGACTTTAAAAGTGTCTGAGGTCACTAGGAGCATGCCTTTATTTGAACGTGCAGATCCGGACCTTGTGAGATGCCTGTGAAGATGTGTGAAGGCCAGTTCACCCACCTTGAAGTTCCATTTGAAAGCAAGAAGAGCTGTAAACTGCAGACTACAAGCAATACTGCTGACTGACAATGGGAAGAAGTAGAAAGAAGTAAATTGTTTTTGTAACATGGAAATGTTTGTCACATGAAACCACAAAGAAACCATTGAATGAATTTCTAAACAATGGCCAATTCCATAACGTATCCCATCATGAAAAAAAGGCTAACATGCAATATAGTTCACCACACATTTGGCAGAGCCCCTTGTTGTTTACTGGTGACCTGGGTGTCTGGAGAGCTTTAAAAAACCGATTGTGATCCTTTTCAGATACTTACATAGCACCTCTCCATATATCCTCTTTAAACAAAGAACTCTTAAGCTCCTACCCATTTTATCTAAACTGAAAAACAATGCATTCTGCAGCATATCCCACAGGTAAATGCAAATCTTAAATACACACTTGAGCACTTCACTGAACAGAAATTGGCCTCATTCACTTACATTGGCCTCATTTTTTCTTCAGCTGTGTTAGGATGTGACGTTCTTTAACACCTTAGCCTTTCTTTGAAGTACAGATATGGCTAGAACTCAGGTCGTCCCCAGGTGATTTTTCCATCATTTTGAATGTTGTCTCTTATTTGAATAACCATAGCATATCTACCAAATTATTTATTAGCCTTGCAAGACACAGACTGGAGTCGGACAGAAATTTTCTGACATAACAAGGATTTGTCAGCAAAATGACTGGCTGAGCCACAAATGTTTTGTTTGAAACATCTTAGATTCAACAACATTTTTCCAATCTATCTTCCCCAGACTGGGGACATTGGAAGCCCTAGGTTTCTGCCCTAGGAAAACTGGCTGAGGCCTGGAGGACAATGAGAGTCCAAGCTCTGGAAGATGTCTGCCATACGCAATGTTTAGGCTGTCTGCTATGGAGCTGGGAGCCTGAAAGTCTTGAGAGTCCCTCTTTATGGCTAGGTACAGATGTTCAAAAAGCCTGAAGCTGAATCAATTTAAGTTATGCAGTTTTCTGTAAGAAGCGTAGTTGAGATAGGTGATGAATCTGAGTTCCCAGCTCCAAGCTAAGAAAGCCCAAAGAACCATACTTGGAGCCAGAATTCTCAGAGCTTCCAGCCTGCTTGCTGTCAAGCCAGGAAGGTCTACTAGGGTCTTTGGCACAATGACAGCGTGCTTGGGACCTCACAGAAGCGACACATCTGGGAGCCCCCTGCAGCTGCCCCTTAATATTCTTGTCACTTTCAGCAGTGTCAGTTAGCAGTAAAAGTCTGGACAAGAAACCCTCTTTTCTGCCAGCTCTAACATTGATGCTCTCTTGGGGGAGAAAGGGAGCTTTACTTAAAATGCAAAGAAATTCTTGAATTTCCAAATATGACACTATACTTGGGCAGTCCCAAGGATTTTGCTGTATGCTTCAAAGATGCAGCATGGACTTGCTGTAGTATTGTACTAACTGCAGAGGCACTGCAGACTGAAGGGGTTTTTTGGGGGTTTTTTTTGCAAATCTTGATTGAGTAGAAACTGTCAGGCATAAAATTAAATGGATTTACACTGTTTATGATGGTAGCAGTGCAGGGTGAAGAGATCTACCAAGACCTCTAAATTTTAGGATCTCTGAGATCCCCAACAACTTAAAACTGTTTCTCCATTATTATTGTCAGCTTAATCTGCTTTGTGTTTCAAATCAGTACATTTTTCTTTCATCAAATTACTTCCTTCTAATTTACTGAAAAATCCAAAAGCCTCTTTCCCCTTTTCCTCCCAGCCCTATTCTGGGGGGGGATCCTTGATTCCATGTGATAGACTCTCTCTTGCAACCCCTCAAACTGTCAATATTGTGGAGGTGGTTAGTCTTCATTTTGGGGCACCCAAACCAAAAAGGATAAGCTTAGTATGCACTTATGTTGGAAATGCATCAGGGAGAGTTGAAAGTGGAGGAAGAGATATTGATGCTAGAAGACTGAGATTAATACAAATATTAGAGTTGCTGCAAAAAAGCCTAACAGCAGTTACACTCTAAACAAGAAAAACTGCTCAGAGCTTATTCAGCAGATATCCTGCTACAACCAGTGGAAAAGTACATTTTTGCTATGTTTAACTCTTGTTAGCATTGCACAGACAGCACAATTCTCTTCCTTCTCCTGACTCAAATAGATCTGTTTACGTTCCAATTAGTTATGGAAGTCAAATAGTTTGTTCAGGTTTCCAAAGGCTTAATTTAAAGCTCATGGGGTTGCTGAAGTGTAATTCATTGTCCTTTTCAGCTTGCGAAAGATGTATTACTGTTGCTGAGGTGGGAGCAGAAAGGTAGCTAACATGTCTGCCAGCGGTATTTGTACCAAAATCCTACTTTTACATGTAAATTTGGAAGAAAATATTGAGAGGCAATAACATAGAATGCCTGAAATATCACGTGTGTAGAGTCACTTTAAAAGTGAAAAACATCCTGGAAGGAGGATCAAATATAGCAAATAAACAAGAACAAACCAGAGAAACAAAAACTACTGCAAACCTACTCCTAAGGTCTTTGCTAATTACTAGGTCTGTTAGGCCGTATGTAGACGAAACAAGGGGCACATGTGCATGACACTTCAAAGCAAATTAAATGCTTTTGCACCACTTTAATGGTGTCAGTGTTTGCATGCATAGGTAGTGTATTGTGCAGTAATTCCAGCCACTGTAGTAAATTGGGCAGCGTAATATGCCTTAAATGACTTGGGGCACAGCAAACTAAAACTCTTCTGAAGTGTTTTAGTTTGCTGCCCTACAGCTGTGGAGTGAAGCACCGGGCTCCATACAGCTCAGGGGCTCTGCAGGAAGCCCTGCAGGCAGCCTGGCAGCATTCCGGAAAGGCAGGCTCCACTCTGGAGACTGCCTACCTGCCTGCCTGAGCTGCATTAGGGTCCAGTGCTTCCCTCCATGGCTGTGGTGCCCCCAGGACCACCCAAACCGGGTGCCTGTGGGTAGGTGCCACCTGGTGGGGGGGGTTGGGGGGGGGAACCTGCTGCTGCCATGGAGGGACGCACCAGTTCCCCCCCTCTCCCCCACTCCCACCAGCCCAGGGACCACTCCACCTGCCGGAAGCTCGCCCTCCCCTCCAGCTGCCAAGGAGGCAAGTAAGTTCAGGTGTATGCATGACACTGAGGTTTAAAGGGCCCTAAACTGAAGCGGTGTTTTTAAAAACTGACTGCTTTGATTTAGGGCCCCTGTTTTGTCTACACATGCCCTGAGAGTAACAAATAGGGGCGACATCTTAATAGATGGCAATAGTTAGTGAGAGGGACCAGAAGTAGCTATGTGTGTGGAATGATTTGTACAGTTTTTATAGCACCACTTAAAAAAGCAGCTTTTATTTTGGCAGGTAATGGATTTTTAGGAGCACGCTGAAATACATTAATTGTAAACTTACCAATGGAAGGTGTGATGTGTTAACAAACTCTACTATATTTCAGAGCAAATGTTGGCGTAGGATGCAATAAGTAAGCATTTCCCCAGATGTCAAGTCAAGAATGTCATTTCAATGATCCTCTTAATTGAATTAAAACATTTTGTCAGTATTACTCACTCATAATCACCAATGTTGGCATCTATAGTCACACCTGAGAATCTTGATAGTGAAACTCCCTTTTCAAGATACAGTATGATCAGACTCCTCTGCCATGTGAAGAACAGGAGAACAAACAGCTTAAGCTGAAGGTAGGGGTGTTTAGAAACATTAGAAGTAAGTTATGTAGAAATTCCCAAAAGAAATAGGATTCCTATTAGTTTGGATAGGAAGAGGTGAGTAATACTATTAAACACTTACCTTCACATAAATTGAGTGTGCTATTTCCAGTCATAAAGATACATTTTTGGGTCTGTATAGCTCCAAGCTGCTTCCATGTGTCCCTGGCAGACATTACAGTTATTGTGCAACTACCAGCCTGATCCTGCAGAGGCAGCCCTGGGTCACAGATCAGCAAATGAGAGAATATTTTTCTGCAACAGCCGCACATGAAATAGCTTAAGTATTGCTTTCAGTGAAATAGGTGATTAGCAACATTACAAGGTTCGTGTTAGAAACTAGGATTAGTTTACTCTAAAGTGGATTAGGGTAAAGGGACTGTGTTCCTGGTTAAAGCAGCAGAGAGCATTAAGTATCAAATCGGAAATCTGTATTAGCTGAAAGGTCCAAGAGTTAGAATTGTGCTTTACTGCAAATAGGTTAGACAAGTGTTGCTTTTTTTAAGATTAGTATAAGGAATAAGGTGTCAAGCCACTAATGCAGACATTCTTACATAGCATATAGGACTATAACAAGAATAGGAACTTCCTTTGTTGTTGTTTTGGGGCAGTAATAGGTAGTACCACAAAGTTACCCATGTTATTAAATTAGCTGGGCCATAGACACAGAAGTATTAATGCAAGAGCTCAAAAACACTGTGGAATACTTTAATCAGACAGAATGGGCCAGATTCTGCAACACATGGAGCATTTCCTAAGGGGTTTCACAAGTAACTCCAGGCCTTCAATATCTTGCATGATTGGACCTGTGGCATGTACAGGAAAAAAAAGGTCTGTCCATGTAGGGGGTGAAGCTCACAGCATTCCAGGTTACTGATGTGTGACGTGCTGGTTGTGATACATTCAGTAGTAGTGCTTCCAGTAATACAGATTCTTTCAGTTATCCAGACTTTAAAAGTGTCTGAGGTCACTAGGAGCATGCCTTTATTTGAACGTGCAGATCCGGACCTTGTGAGATGCCTGTGAAGATGTGTGAAGGCCAGTTCACCCACCTTGAAGTTCCATTTGAAAGCAAGAAGAGCTGTAAACTGCAGACTACAAGCAATACTGCTGACTGACAATGGGAAGAAGTAGAAAGAAGTAAATTGTTTTTGTAACATGGAAATGTTTGTCACATGAAACCACAAAGAAACCATTGAATGAATTTCTAAACAATGGCCAATTCCATAACGTATCCCATCATGAAAAAAAGGCTAACATGCAATATAGTTCACCACACATTTGGCAGAGCCCCTTGTTGTTTACTGGTGACCTGGGTGTCTGGAGAGCTTTAAAAAACCGATTGTGATCCTTTTCAGATACTTACATAGCACCTCTCCATATATCCTCTTTAAACAAAGAACTCTTAAGCTCCTACCCATTTTATCTAAACTGAAAAACAATGCATTCTGCAGCATATCCCACAGGTAAATGCAAATCTTAAATACACACTTGAGCACTTCACTGAACAGAAATTGGCCTCATTCACTTACATTGGCCTCATTTTTTCTTCAGCTGTGTTAGGATGTGACGTTCTTTAACACCTTAGCCTTTCTTTGAAGTACAGATATGGCTAGAACTCAGGTCGTCCCCAGGTGATTTTTCCATCATTTTGAATGTTGTCTCTTATTTGAATAACCATAGCATATCTACCAAATTATTTATTAGCCTTGCAAGACACAGACTGGAGTCGGACAGAAATTTTCTGACATAACAAGGATTTGTCAGCAAAATGACTGGCTGAGCCACAAATGTTTTGTTTGAAACATCTTAGATTCAACAACATTTTTCCAATCTATCTTCCCCAGACTGGGGACATTGGAAGCCCTAGGTTTCTGCCCTAGGAAAACTGGCTGAGGCCTGGAGGACAATGAGAGTCCAAGCTCTGGAAGATGTCTGCCATACGCAATGTTTAGGCTGTCTGCTATGGAGCTGGGAGCCTGAAAGTCTTGAGAGTCCCTCTTTATGGCTAGGTACAGATGTTCAAAAAGCCTGAAGCTGAATCAATTTAAGTTATGCAGTTTTCTGTAAGAAGCGTAGTTGAGATAGGTGATGAATCTGAGTTCCCAGCTCCAAGCTAAGAAAGCCCAAAGAACCATACTTGGAGCCAGAATTCTCAGAGCTTCCAGCCTGCTTGCTGTCAAGCCAGGAAGGTCTACTAGGGTCTTTGGCACAATGACAGCGTGCTTGGGACCTCACAGAAGCGACACATCTGGGAGCCCCCTGCAGCTGCCCCTTAATATTCTTGTCACTTTCAGCAGTGTCAGTTAGCAGTAAAAGTCTGGACAAGAAACCCTCTTTTCTGCCAGCTCTAACATTGATGCTCTCTTGGGGGAGAAAGGGAGCTTTACTTAAAATGCAAAGAAATTCTTGAATTTCCAAATATGACACTATACTTGGGCAGTCCCAAGGATTTTGCTGTATGCTTCAAAGATGCAGCATGGACTTGCTGTAGTATTGTACTAACTGCAGAGGCACTGCAGACTGAAGGGGTTTTTTGGGGGTTTTTTTTGCAAATCTTGATTGAGTAGAAACTGTCAGGCATAAAATTAAATGGATTTACACTGTTTATGATGGTAGCAGTGCAGGGTGAAGAGATCTACCAAGACCTCTAAATTTTAGGATCTCTGAGATCCCCAACAACTTAAAACTGTTTCTCCATTATTATTGTCAGCTTAATCTGCTTTGTGTTTCAAATCAGTACATTTTTCTTTCATCAAATTACTTCCTTCTAATTTACTGAAAAATCCAATAGCCTCTTTCCCCTTTTCCTCCCAGCCCTATTCTGGGGGGGGATCCTTGATTCCATGTGATAGACTCTCTCTTGCAACCCCTCAAACTGTCAATATTGTGGAGGTGGTTAGTCTTCATTTTGGGGCACCCAAACCAAAAAGGATAAGCTTAGTATGCACTTATGTTGGAAATGCATCAGGGAGAGTTGAAAGTGGAGGAAGAGATATTGATGCTAGAAGACTGAGATTAATACAAATATTAGAGTTGCTGCAAAAAAGCCTAACAGCAGTTACACTCTAAACAAGAAAAACTGCTCAGAGCTTATTCAGCAGATATCCTGCTACAACCAGTGGAAAAGTACATTTTTGCTATGTTTAACTCTTGTTAGCATTGCACAGACAGCACAATTCTCTTCCTTCTCCTGACTCAAATAGATCTGTTTACGTTCCAATTAGTTATGGAAGTCAAATAGTTTGTTCAGGTTTCCAAAGGCTTAATTTAAAGCTCATGGGGTTGCTGAAGTGTAATTCATTGTCCTTTTCAGCTTGCGAAAGATGTATTACTGTTGCTGAGGTGGGAGCAGAAAGGTAGCTAACATGTCTGCCAGCGGTATTTGTACCAAAATCCTACTTTTACATGTAAATTTGGAAGAAAATATTGAGAGGCAATAACATAGAATGCCTGAAATATCACGTGTGTAGAGTCACTTTAAAAGTGAAAAACATCCTGGAAGGAGGATCAAATATAGCAAATAAACAAGAACAAACCAGAGAAACAAAAACTACTGCAAACCTACTCCTAAGGTCTTTGCTAATTACTAGGTCTGTTAGGCCGTATGTAGACGAAACAAGGGGCACATGTGCATGACACTTCAAAGCAAATTAAATGCTTTTGCACCACTTTAATGGTGTCAGTGTTTGCATGCATAGGTAGTGTATTGTGCAGTAATTCCAGCCACTGTAGTAAATTGGGCAGCGTAATATGCCTTAAATGACTTGGGGCACAGCAAACTAAAACTCTTCTGAAGTGTTTTAGTTTGCTGCCCTACAGCTGTGGAGTGAAGCACCGGGCTCCATACAGCTCAGGGGCTCTGCAGGAAGCCCTGCAGGCAGCCTGGCAGCATTCCGGAAAGGCAGGCTCCACTCTGGAGACTGCCTACCTGCCTGCCTGAGCTGCATTCCACTCCCACCAGCCCAGGGACCACTCCACCTGCCGGAAGCTCGCCCTCCCCTCCAGCTGCCAAGGAGGCAAGTAAGTTCAGGTGTATGCATGACACTGAGGTTTAAAGGGCCCTAAACTGAAGCGGTGTTTTTAAAAACTGACTGCTTTGATTTAGGGCCCCTGTTTTGTCTACACATGCCCTGAGAGTAACAAATAGGGGCGACATCTTAATAGATGGCAATAGTTAGTGAGAGGGACCAGAAGTAGCTATGTGTGTGGAATGATTTGTACAGTTTTTATAGCACCACTTAAAAAAGCAGCTTTTATTTTGGCAGGTAATGGATTTTTAGGAGCACGCTGAAATACATTAATTGTAAACTTACCAATGGAAGGTGTGATGTGTTAACAAACTCTACTATATTTCAGAGCAAATGTTGGCGTAGGATGCAATAAGTAAGCATTTCCCCAGATGTCAAGTCAAGAATGTCATTTCAATGATCCTCTTAATTGAAAAGAACAAATAGCAATTGAGACTGAAGTGCGCTTTTTTTTTTTGTTTATTCAGAGGACAGATACATTTTGAGCAGAAGTGATAGAAGCTTCCCCTGTATTCTCTTGTTTCTGTCCTCCCATCTGTTCAGCATACCACAACATCTGAATTGATATTTCTTCAAGCAGGAGGAGTATTAGATAGACTTTAACCTACCAACTTCAGTTACTACCAACAGTGAGGATGTTGCTTGTGATGCATGCCTGTTCACAAAGAACAGAAATACAGAGATAGCTAGCCCTTCATAGGCCAAACAGCTAGGAATAAATAACATCTTAATGCCAGCCTTGGACAGAATTGAATGGGTAGAAGCTAATGGCTCAATATGCCCTTGCTGGTTTGTTTGGTTTTTTTGGACAAAGTGTTGACTAATAAAAATGAATTAGTGATGTTTTTTTAAAACTTCCTTGTTGTTTCTGCTTAGAACCATCACTCACCTCTACATGATTTGTAACATCTTTACATATTCACTGTTTAAGACTTAGTATTAACACATCTGCATTTCCCTTTGGGTACTCTACAGGAGTTGATTTCTTCTTATGTCAGTTAAAACCTGAATATGGGCTGCAATATAGGTGACTCTATTAAGCACTATCTTTTCTGAACTCATGAATGTGCAAGGTTGACATAAATACATTTTTCAGGCATTGAAAGACTTTCCAGAAAGCTACAGGAGGGAGAATATCTGTACCCGTGGGAAATGCTGCCTGCAGTTGTGTTTCAGGGCACATCATTTGCATTGGGTTTAAATGTGCTAATGCTGCATTTAGCTGTGGCTCATTCCATATGAGTGTTCACCTGGTGAGCTAAAGCGAGCTAAAACTATTATAAAAATGTGATGAAGTCCTACAGGGCAAAACAGATTGTTACAAAGCATGTAATTAAAAAAGTAATTTGGGCCACACTCTGGACAATTTAGGGCCTGGCAAAAGTGAGTGTGATTTCCAGAGTTTCAAATCACTAGCACTGTTTAGCTCCAGTACAGAAGCTAAAAGAGTAACTCTCATTTGGTAATAATTCTTGGCATAATATTTGTCTATTCTCTTAGGCATGCAAATTTCAGTTGTTTAGACATAAAACTACTTAAACATCTGATGTTCTTTGGATAAGGTTTACCTTCCTCCAGGTAAACCAAGCAAATTAAAACAGCATAAAGCACAATTTTAAGTGCCACAACCAACAGTCAAATGTATTTTTTTTTAGTAGTCCATCACTTGAAATTATAACATGCACACGCATGCACTTAAACACAAATGCTTTATTATTAAAAAACACTGCCTTGAATGGCCTGTAACAAAACTGTAACCAAAATACTTTTTAAAAAATTCAAGACACAGCGGTATTTGTCACAATACAATAATCTGCCCCCAGTCACCTTGAAGCGCTTGCCAGAGCACAGTTGTAAATAGACTGTGTCACAGGCTGTTCAGTTTTGGATTTTACACTATGTAAATATGGAATTTCACTGAGTCTTTTTGGTGCAAAATCTTTATTTAAACTCTTGTGACTACAGTAGACAAATATTTACAAGATTAGGAGAAATAATGTGCATCTTTCAATGGTATTTACATTTAAACATAACAGTTGTTTAATTGACTTAAAAAAACCCAAGAAAGTAGTTCCCACCCCTCCCAGTGACTGCAGTTGATGCATGGGGAGATACAGCCTTTGAGGTGAAGTTCAGTGATATTTCAGATAAAGGTATAGATGGTTCTACTGTTTTGTTTAGTGCAAACAATTGTGCTACTCTGAAACAAACATTTTACTGTCAGAAAAGCATGTATGTAAAATACACAGACTATGATCCTATTTTCCTCATGTGGGTTGGCTCAGTGACATTAGTTTGTATATGTGCAGGCAGCAGGACTGGACCCTGTATTTTGAATTGAAAACATTACATTTGATTTTCCTACAAAAGAAACATCCTTAATTTCAGTTATTTTCCCATTCAATTTTTGCATGAAGACTTTTATATTCAGCACCATAAATGTCACTTTCTGCCTCGCACCCCTTTGGGCACTATACAAGGTCAGAATTTGGCTGGCACCTTTAGTACGTTTAGAATGAATCCAGGAATGGTGCTTGCCATTAAACTGCTAATGTCACCACAGTAACTAAGTACAGTATTGGCAAATACTGAGGTAACACTTTGATTAAATAGGTCTTATCAACCTTTCTTACTGTAGACACAGCTAACTTAGCTGCAGTCATGTTAAGGTTTTTCTTCTATAAAAATACCATAGCAATATTACTGTACCAACAAAAAATTCTGGTTTAGACCAGAGCTATGTTATGGGCCTTTCCTTAAGGACAACCTCTGAGTAGTGCAGGCAGCAGCTGTGTGAGTCATGTCCCACAACTCCCTTGCAATACTTTTGTTTTATAGGCCCTGGCCTTTCACAAATATACTGTCAAACACATGGCTGTTTTTTTTAATTTGAGTGAGTCTTCTGTGTAGCAAGTTTGGAGCTTCAAGACACTTCAGGAACTTAAGGTCGGCCCCTGAAGCAGGTTATACTGCAGGTTCCAGAGACAACACACTAACATTAGCCATCTACCCCAGAAGCTTTCCTCTCAAATATCCATCCTTCCCTTCTGTTTCTTGCAGTTCTTTTTTATTTAAACTTCAGTTCCCTCCCTAGGATACAAAGTAGTATTTGTACCAATACTGTTGTAGAAATGTGTGTTGAATTGATTGAGCACTGAATTGCTGTAGCCAAGGTGGCTGGAAGGCACTGAATTGGACCAATCTCCCAGACTATGGCTTGGGATATTAGAAAGTGGGGAGTATGAATTAAAGCCTACCATGTTCTGTCCCATTTTGTCAGAGGGCTCAGTGCTTAGTCCCAGGGGCACAGATCGGCTCACTGAGCTAGAGCCATTAACATACGCTGTCATACTGGAGAGGAAGCTGTTGAGACAGGGGCTGCTAGATGACGGAGGAGGAGATCGTTTCTCAGGTGAACTGTCAGTTCCAGGTGAGGAGCTTTCCAAGACATCTTGGTGCTCTGTAGCCTTTGGGCTGCTACTCAAGGCACTGTCTTCAGATTTCTCAAGTGTGAGAGATGCTGTGCTGGATCCAATGTCAGACTTTCTTTTCCTCTTCCTACGAAAATTTCCATTGTCAAACATCTTCTCACAGTTTGGGTCCAGAGTCCAGTAATTCCCTTTTCCTATTAAGAGAGACAATTGCTTTTAAATATTAAGACCTGTATTTGTATAGTACAGAGCAAATTCCTATGGCTTTATGTTAAGTTCAGTCTGTTTCACAGAAATCTAACATTTGTTCAGCACACTTTTCAAAAAAGAAAAAAGAAAAAGATCCTTCTCACTTAAGCCCAGCAAAGTCTAAAGGTTTGGGATGATTTTTGTCTTCCTTGCTCACTGCAGTGAAATCAGTGAAAGTTTGGCTTGAGTAACAGCTTCAAAACACTGTTGGTCATTTGAATTTATGGCACAAAGGAATCAAATTCGGCCCTGAGGCCCATTCCCTTTTGGCTTCAGTGTGATTGTGTGGATTACTAACACGATAGAACAGAATCTGGCTCACAGTTTGGCCAGTTTTAAATGTCTCCCAAGTGATTACTGCTACAGCTGTAACTAAAAAAAAAATAGCAAAGGGACTGGTAACAATGCAGTTCAGATTCTCTTTCTAAACTAAAAGTTGACTGTTTAGAACAAGCAAGCAACCCACCTGCTCTGCTCTTGACAATTATTGGTGACTCCATAAAGCCAAAAAAATTCCCCTGATGTATATATCTGTCTCATCCTATTTCTATTAATTATGGATTAAGTTAGCTGTAGTAGCATGCATTGTGCCAAATGGCTTTTGAATATCTCTTTCTCAGCTAGACTGCTCTGTATTTGTTAAACTGTGTATGCACAGCATACTGATTAACACTCAGGAAAACCTAGAGCAGCCAAGAGTTGCCTTCCCTTCAGGGCATGCTTCATTAGAAACATAATGGGCCAGATTCAGATGTCAACCACAAAGGGAGAAACTCCATGAAAATAGGTGGGAGTTAGTTCAGATCTACTCTGAGGTAAGTGAGACAGAATCTGGCTCATTGCCTCTCTCTCTAAAATATGGGGGCAAATTGGGGAAAGAGAAGAAAGTATTAAAAAAAAAAAAAGTACCTGGGTCATCTTCATCTCTGGGCACCTTCTTGAAGCAATCATTGAGAGATAAGTTGTGCCGTATGGAGTTCTGCCAGCCTGCTTTGCTTTTATTGTAGAAGGGGAAGTTGTCGGCCACATACTGGTAGATCTGGCTGAGTGTCAGTCTTTTTTCAGGTGCTCCGTGAATGGCCATGGCAATAAGAGCAGAGTAGGAGTAGGGTGGTCTGACCAACTTCATCAGCTCCTCTTGGGAAGGGAGAGGAAGCCAGCCCAAGTCAGTACCCCCCAAACCATGCATGTTTGGCAAGAGCTGCCTTTGCATCCCATAGGACTGAGGGATGAAGGGACTGCCATTGGATCCTGGGAGGTATGGTGGCGGAGTAATGGAGGGTCCATTTAGCCAGAGGTATGGGTTGGGAGTGGTATTGTAGTCCGTAGCCTCAAAGTTCGTAGGTCGTTGTGGGCTAGGAATATTCTGTGGATGGAAGAAGTTCTCATAGTAGAAGTTCATCTCGGGAGGTTCCTGGCCAATATTTGGAAATTGCGGGCTGCAGCGTGGAGGAGAGTGTGTCTGCGGATCAAATGAGCTCATAATCTATCCCTAACAGTCTACCAAGTTACAACACACCTGTGTTAGTCCTTCCCTGAGACAGGTGCATCACCTGTGCCCTTCCCCAAGTACTTATGCACCTGTAAATGTTTAGGTTTGTGCTCCACGCTCCGCCCAGTCGGCTCTGACTGGCTGGAGATCAGCATGATATCCTTTTTGGAATGCTGGCAGCTCAGGCCAGCGATTGAAGTCACATCAACCCAATTTGTGAGTTACAACTGTTTATCTTTTTAAATGAATGGAGGAATTTTCCACTAATGCGATGCACACAAAGAAAGCTTAAGGTGCCTTGAAGTTAAAACTCATAACCAAGGATCCATCTCTTCATACCCTTTTAGAATACAAGGCCAGCCTTCAGTAATTTCTATTTTGAAGTAAAGCAATTATGTACTGCTGTTAGCAGCATTTTGAGATAGAAAAGGCATTCACACTATTCAATCAAACTGTAGGTGTAGCAAAAAAAGGCCATACCTTTTTTTTCCCTGGTGCAATTTTAACAGCAGGGTAATATGCACATTCCTCTTAGCACTCAGAAAACTATAACTCAATTCTGCAAATACTTGCTTTCATGAGTTGCTTCATTGATTTAGATGGAATTGCTCACTTAAGTATGGACAACCACTGTGAGAAAAACTTAGTGATCAGTCCTCGTCCTTTCCTTATAACTATCCAGTCAATAGTGGTTGGAAATATCCGCTGAATCTTCTTTCCTAACTTTTCTATACCTGATTCTACAGCTGATCAGCTGGAAATAGGGACCTACACAGTTAGGGTCCTCTTTCAGGGTTGGGGCATAAGTTTGCAGAACTTTCCCAACAAAATTTCCAAGGAGGATATTTTCAACAAAACTCCCACTTTAGCTACAGTGTAAGAGTTCTGTTTATACTGCTATAAATATCAGGTACTACTATTAAAAAAACCCAAAAACCAACCCTAAGTGGCAGCTGATATGTATTTACACAGAGAAGGAAAAATAGTATTGCAATCACTTAAATGCCTTTGCCTGTTGTGGATAACCCTTAGACTGTGTGACTGCTTGTTTTAGAGACTAAGCTATACTTTCACTTTGGCACTTACACAGAAGCTTTTGATTTTATTCTCTTTCAATATTTTCGTTACCCTAGTACCTGATAGAAATCTACCCCCACGCTTTTAGAATCATATGCCTCATCAGTAATATATTTACTTATTGATTTATTCCAAGATGATGTGTAGATAAATGCTTCCTGATGAAAGAAAGTTTTGAAAGCTCACTCTGTTATGAAGCCAGTAAGGTCGCAGTAAGGTTATGTGATTTTGCAGAAGTTTGGCTTTGGCATCTGAATCCAAACCTACTTTCACTTTGTGGCTCTGCCACAAACCTACTTTCTAAGTTTGGCCAAATCACTTAATCTTCTGGGCCTCACTTTTTCAGTTCTTCATGAGGTTACTGGGAAGCCCTGCACTACCTGCAGTTTGAAATGCTTGACAGCAGTCAGTAGAAAAGCTCAGCTGAAAAATGCAGAGTAATGCAGGACAAGGCAACTTCCCAGTCCAACAGCACTTCTGCAAGGAATCTTGAATGAGTATATTACTGTAGTTGCTTAAAGCCAGTTTCAGTTAGTGAGAGTGCAGACAAACAAGTCCACGTTTTAATTTGAACAACTATTCACCCTCTTTCAAATAGCTCTTAGTGACAAGAAGAAGGAAGAAGTGCAGGATAAAGAAGTGGTCACTTATCCTCATGAATGGCATGTAATGAAAAGGTAACTTTAAAAGCAGTCTTGTTTCTGTAAGGATCTAACATGTGCTTGGAAGTGTGAGCAAAATGGCTTGCAATTTCCTGCTTAACATGATATTGTATGGGTATATTTTAAAGGTCCATATACAACTCTGCTAATCTGATTAAGGCTAAACTGATCTTTAATTACACTAGTCCTACTGAAGTCAGTGAACCTAAGTGCTTGGGTTAGGGACTTTTAGAATTAATCAGTCTTCAATAGGATGAAAAGCAGATCAATGGAAAATTCTAGAACCTACAAGCAAATTGTACTACAACTGAATTTGCTAATTCATTATTACTATGCAGGAATAAAGGGCTTTAAAGAGTTCTGGCATGCTCGTTTCAGTAAGTAAGGCTAGGGACAGACATTGCATTACACATGAACTGGTTTAAGTAATCAGAAACTGGTTTAAACCTGTAACAGAACAGATGTTCAGTGCACATAAACCAGTTTGAAAATGGCTGAAACTGGTTTGAGATAAACCTGGTTGAATGTAGTATCAGACTTAACTGACTTGGGTCCAACCAGTTTATGCAATATCTGTCCCAGACCTCTTGCTAGTTTAACTCAGATTCCCCCAGCATCCCAACATGCTCTCTGGGCTGTGCAAGGCTCTCTGCTCCACAGGAGGGCTGACCCCTCCCTTCTGCTCACTGGCTATAGTTCCATCAGAGACTTGCAGGCACAGCAGGGTCTGTTGGTTTCCCCATGCCCCACGTCCTGCACCTCTCACCACTCGCTGCTTAAGCACAGATCTCTTCCTCCTCTCTCCCAGAGCACGGACCATAGCCAGCATGTGGTATGCTAGCTAATGCTGTGTAAGGCAGGTAGGACAGTGTCCGCTTAGGGCTTTTTAGAGCTAATCAGCAGCTCAGCTGGTAATGTCCCTGCATTCCTTCCTTTGGAAAAAAGCTGTTTAAGAAGAGCTTGAACTAATGAGTGAGGCTTTGTTTTCTGATGGGGGGCTAAATGCTGATAACAGAGCTGAAAAATGCTCTGTTATCAAGGAGGGGAGAACCCTTCCCTCATCACAGTGCCCTGCCAGGGCCTGGCCATGCCTCCCTCAGCTCAGCGCTGAGAAAGGGGAGGGAGGGCTGCTCTAGTGCCCCTGGCTTCTAGCATAAGCCATTGCAGGCATGTGCCAGCATTTTTTCAGTCCATAGGGGATGGCTGCGCAGTTACAACTTGATTTAGCCTAGCCAGGTTAGACTAACCTGCAAAGACTGAATCAATTCAGGCTTAGGCTTTTTGAATGTCTGTCCCTAGCCTAAAAATCTAGCCTGCTGGAATGTGGGCTTTGGTGAGTAGTCTCTAAGGGCACTTTTACACTTGCTTTGGGGGGTTGGGGGGGGAGATGGACAACACAGCGCTTTAATTAGACATACTCCAAGAGCTGCTCTAATTAAAGTGCTGCCACATCTCCTGTATCAGCAAGCATCCTCATGCTTCAAAATGGCAGTGAGGGTGCTTGGACTAAAGCTCATTTGATGAGCTTTAGTTCAAGTTCCCCCACCACCATTTTTAAACATGGGGATGCTGATACATAAGACACAGGAAGCTGCTGGAGTGTGGCAATTGCCACACTCCAGCAGACTTGATTAATTGAGTCTGCTCCAACATGCTGGAATTCCAAAGAACCAGAACAGCCTCCACGCTAGTGTATTGGTGCCTCAACTGTTTAATCCCTGGGGTGCTATATGTGCTTATCTATAGCTAAAATAAACTAAAATGGATGTTTGGAATAATACCCCTTAAAAGAAAGCCAGGCTTTACAATGGAAAAAATAATTTGTGCAGAGACTCAAGGTAGTTGTAAACTTTCTCAAGTGAAGCAAACTTTATAAAGATTCAAATGTAGCATACATCAGCAAGGTCCAATTCTACAGTGTTCTGCAACTGGCCAAGAATGTATATAACTAGGAAGCTTATTTGGCATGACTTTTGAATGAACAAATTATCACAATGTACCAAAAAAACAAAGAAACCTCAAGAGGTAAGAAGCTGTTCTTTTAGTTATGGTACACTGTGTATGTCTACATGGCACACTGCAGTGCTGTATGCAGCTACCCAAAGTAGCCATGAATGAGCCTAACCCCGTTATAGGTCCATTTATATTAGCCAAACTGAACTTTTACCATAACGTGGTAAGCTGAGAGAAGAGGTAGAATACTTTAATTCATCTTTGCCTGTAAAAGCTGTATTCATGCTAGAAGTAGTATATTGGCGAAGCTACACCAGCATAGCTCACCTAGGTATGAGAAAGGCTGATATTTATTTTACAGAAGACAGTACCCAAAGCTTAGCTACAGCTTCACATGTCAAGGATCTAATATTTTCTTTCTTTATGACCTTGATTGTCCAAACCCTCAATTGATTGGTCATGTTCCTGGAGGGTTGTGCTGTCTGAAGGTTCACTTCAGTAGACATCCCAAGGGCATGTAATAACTTCTGTAGAGTTAATGCTAAACTCCTATAGAGTTGCTTATCTCCATGGGATGGCTGTGCTCCAACCAAACCCGAGTGCTCTAGGGGATAGACTGTATCAGTTCATAGCTTCTTAACACCCTGTTTTGCTGACCAGCCCTGTAGCTTAACTCCTGGTGAGATATGTAATATTCCCACAGACTTCCTTTAAACTAATGTACAGTTAGTTCTTTTTACCTTCAGGGCAGAAGTGCTGAGTATGTGGGCTCCCCTCTAGAAGAGGGCTGTCACCTGAAATGTGTAAAACTCTTCACATGTCCATTATCTTAATCCCCCTCCCCTGACCAAAAATAAAAGTCAGAGCCTATGCTTTAGGGTAGTGATAAGTTGCACTTACACAGCTGAAATGCAGGCACTCTTGGGGTGCAGCATCTACATGTAATATGAGCCTCAAACATCAGGAAAAGGCACGCAAAAGTTTAGAGCAGGACTCTGAAAACTAACTCAGAAAGGGTCAGGATCTTTATCGTTCATATTCTTGCAGAACAGAGATCTCTATTTTTAATGTCTTGTCTAAAAGACATCTTCAAACACCATCACTGTACTGCATCATGCTACTAGAATATGAGTATTAGAGAATGAGTTAACCCACTTGGATTAGATAGGTGGTTGCAGCAAGTTGAGATGTTTAAACCAAGTGACTGCCTGGTCTAGCACACAAAATGCTCATTGTAAAATTATATATATATAATTTGAAGAACGTCAAGGAAAGGCCCAGTCAGACTCTACCAGGGACCATAATGCAGCTAACTCCATGCATGGTTTATGATCACCACTTAACATTCTACTAAAGAATAAATAAGTCAAGGCTATAAATACCATCATAGAAGAAAGAAGGGGGGAAAGGTATGAAAAGAATGAAAGGGACAGTGACCATCTGTAGTTCAGTGTTCCAGGCAACCCAGCATTTTCCAAATGCATTTAGGAACTCTTTACAGTGTAAAGGCAACTTTTATAATATGTAATCTCTCTCTATACAATGTCACCACTTGAAGCCAACTCCCTGATTTACAGCGGCACACTAAAACATTTTAAAGGTTTTCTTCCTTGTATTGGAATATTGCTCCAATAATCTTTCATCAAGTGTATACACAAGGGAAATGCACCAAACCATCAGAAGGAAAACCAGCGAGATACAGCTGTAGAAAACAATAACCTCAATGTCATTGTGAACCTCAGAGACTGCAGGAATGTAAAATAAAGCATCACAAACAAGAGATCCAAAATGATTATTTCTTCAAAAGTGTGCAGCTGAAAAATCTTTCAACTGGAAATGCAATGTTTGTGACATTAGCACAGCAAAGCTAGAGTGATCTTAGACTCTCTTTTTTTTAAAATCAAAATTCACTCTTTAAAGCCCTTGTATAATAATGGCTTAACTCAAAAAGTTGTCTAACCTTACAACTGATAATGAATGGTCAGTAACTATGAGAGCTGTGGCAGAGATTTTATATCATTGCTTGATGGCATATAATGATCAGCAAGCACCCTAACTCTTCTGTTAATCGATAGTGGCAGTCCTATCACTTCTACAGTGAAAGGGCTTGGATACTCACAACCCCCATCTGGTCATCTCTGACGCTCATGGAATCTGCTGTTTGGAGAAAGAGCTGCGCTCAGGGCCATGGGAAAAGAGAGCTCAAGAGATTCTAAAGCGAGTTACCTTGGGGAGTTTTCCCTCTTCCCTGCGTATAAACTAGTGTCTCTCAACTGGAAGGAATTAATCCACATATTGAATTTCAGTACATCTCACTTGTACAACCTTAGTGCAGCTGTCCTTCACAAACAGAATGCTTGCCTGTTTCAGAATATTGAATCATTCTTGTATGTTTGCCACTCTCAATATTTGTGGATAACACAGACAAACAATGCTAAGATCAAATAAAGCATTTGTCCATTAATTTTATTTATTGAGTAAATTAAATTGTAAGCATGAATGCTACATGCCCCCAGAGGCTGTGGGGGGCATGGCGAGCTCCTGCAGGCAGCCGCAGTGGTGCTGGTGGCAGGGGGTCTTGTGGGGGCGGGGTGAGCACTGACCCGCAGTCGGTGACCACCCACAGACACTGCCGGTGGTGATGGCTGCGGGGGGGGTGGCAGGTGGCAAGTGCAACTGCCTGCAGGCGCTGCCAGCAGCGCTTTTTGCAGGGGGTGCACCACGAAGCTCAGGTGGTGCACGTACACCCATGTGCACCCCTATGCGTTGCCTATGTTTATACATATCATCATGCTAGGCCAAAAAAATGATTCAAGTGGCCTAAAATTACTCCCCCTCTTTTTTGTAGCAAGAGCTACAGAAGAAAAAAAATGTATGAGTGCTGTTGCTACAACAGGGTTAGCCTTTCTGTGCTAATCTATTATGTTTACAGATTTTTATCATAAACATATCTGTCCATACAGGTAAATTAAAAAAAATATACAAAAAACTGCAGTGGAGGCCTCTTTCAAAGATACAGTAAAACATTAGTATTATGCATTTAAAACTAGCAATACAAAAATCAAAACATTTCTTTTCCTTTCTTTCCTTTTCTTTTCCTTTGTTTTGTCTGCTACTGCACAATATTCAACAAATAATTTTTGACCAGCCTCCTTGAGGATATTCAAAGAAGTTAAGACACAGCAGGCAGAAGTGTCAAGTTGTTGCACAGAAATTAAAGCGTTAAACCTCCTTGTAGACATGCTCATTTAGAAGTAAAATAATCTTGGTTTGCTCTAATTAGAGAATGATTAAGCTACAGCAAACTAATGCCATTTTCTTTCTGCATGAGTGTGTCTGCACAAGGGTTTAATATACTTATGTGCATTAACTTCTCACCTTCAGTTGCTTCATCTTAAAAACCTGCACGTGTCTGCGTGCACAACCTCTTTGTGCTGTATTTGTTCAAATGTGTGTGCAATACACCAGCCACTTACCTCCCTCTAGTGGTAGCTTTTGAAAATGTACTTAAAAACATTCCTTGGGCCAAATCTTGAACACAACTACAGCATCTCTTCTTTACCTTTTTTCTGATGTTTCTTTCTGTTGGTCTTAGAAACCTCTAATACTAATGTTATATACTTACTGCATGAGGTACTCTAAATAACAGGTGTTACACAAGCTTTCAAATGAACTCAAGGCTTCAGTCCAGCCGGTACTACTGAATTTGCTAAGACTAATAAAAAAGTCATATGCAGAAAGCTACTCACATATCTAAACATTTGTAGAATCATGGCACAAAACTGTTTCTTATCTTATTGCATGATAATACAAGTTCATTGGCTGAAAAAAGTGCTTTCTTACTATACATAATATGTAAATGAATTCAGAGAACTTATACAAGACATTTTGAGCAGACCCTTTCTCAAAAGTCTTTCTGTGGCTATACTATGCCTATAGGTGATAGAAATAAGAGGTAGCATTGTCTAGCATGGTTGTGCATCTTATCTAGTATGATGCTAGGATCCCTGGCGGCCTTGGCCAAATCACTTTTCCCTTTGATTGTAAATACAACTTATTTCAGAACAATAGGCACATTGTTTTCAAATGACAGTTGTCTACCTTGCCCTCTGAACACTGTCAGGCCAGAAAGTAGAATTCCCTGTTTTGGAGTAGATGTTCAATGTCCCCTATTAAAACTATTTATATCTTCACAGATGTTTCTTTGTGTGACAATACGCCACAGCATCTGACGAAGTGAGTGTCTGCTCACAAAAGGTTGTGTTATTTTAACAAAGAGTCTGGTGCTCTCCGTTCCTTTAAAAGAGAAGCAGCCCAGAGAGGGAGCACTGCAGGGCAGGCAGGGTACAGCAGCTGCAGGGCATAGCATAGCAACTAGACAATGGGGTTAATTAGCAGGCGCCTGCAGGCAGCCCAGGGTAGTTTCCAGACTGGAAGGGGCAGGGCCCTGGGAGGCCCAGGGCCTGAGCTAGCAAGTTAGTCTAGCCCTACAAGCTGCAGAGGTGGGATCTCCGGGCCAGCATAGCTACCATAAAATGCCAGAGGAACTGCTGTGCCACTTTGGATCCCCAGTGCAGCGTGGGGAGGTCACAAGGATCTGGCCCAGGGCTGGGAGGTTATCTTGGCAAGAGGTGAGGGGGAATTTCCCTCTCACAGGGGCAAAGGGCTGCTCTCCCTTTGTGCTGATGTTGATGGGCCCATAGGAGACTGTTTCTGTTGTAGCCTGGGGGTTTATTGTTTGAGTTGCACTTTAGCACCAGTGGCTTGGGTTGGGAGTGTAAGGGGTGGTATACAGAGGTCCCATTAGTGCCTGAGGGGCACACAATTGCCTTGATCACTGCAATCACCAGGTGCAAGCTCAAGGCCTGAACAGTGCTGAGCCTGGAGTAGGACAGTGTGTGAAGCCACAGAGTTAGAAGGGGCCAGGGGCCTGGTGCCCAAGAGGGTACAGCCAGGCAGGGGCTGGGGGCCTGGCACCCAAAAGGGTTAGACCAGTACTGGTGCCTCAAAGCCAAATCCAATACAGTGGGCGTGGCCTAGAAGGCCTAGCTAAGACAAAATGGGTGACAGCTAAGGAGGCCGAAGCCCCAACAGAAAAGTAACAATACAGTAAGAACTGTGAGGCTTGGGGTGTGGTGTAGGGGAGGAATGGAGCCATGCAATTAGCCCTTAGGGGTATAGGTGCCCTGTAGTGAGAGACTCAGCAAAGGGCCTGGGAATACCAAGGCCCACCAAGTGGCCTGGGAGTAGTGCAATTGAAACCAGTAGAGTCCTGGGGAACCCCAGTCAGGATTCAGCTGGGCTGAGGTCCATGCTAAGGTCTGTGGGCAGCCTCCCTTTCAGTCCTATTATTACACGAAGGCGTGATGGGCAAAACAGAAGGGAAGGCACCCTAGAAGTAGAGCAGGGGACAGCTGCAGAGCCATCAGGGGACATCCCGGGCACCTTGATGTGCTACAGCTATATATACATATCTAGTTTGATTAGTCTTTAAGGTACAAATCTACCCTGCCTGTGATATGCTAACTAGCTAGGTAAGAGAGTATAAATAGGTGGAGAAGGAACAGGAGCAGTGGTTTCTGGTTGGGAAATTTTGGAGACTTCTATTCTTCCCACAAGCAAGTAGAACAGCCCTGGGAACAGAACGGTTCTTCAAGGTGGAATTTGCCCATGCACCTTCTTTATATAACCTATGCTGGTCTCCCCCACCCCTTCCTGATCTTCCTTCAAAGAGGTTAAGACAAAGAATCTGCTTTTTGTCATCTCTGTTTCCTCCACAATAGAAATTAAACTTCTCCATTGGTCAGAACCTTGATAAAACTGTTTGTACTTCCTGCTTTGACCATAGTGATGTATGAAGGGCTTAGTCAGGAGCAGGGATTAAGGTTTTCAATCCCATGGAAAAATGGAGAAGAACGCAGATTTCCCCCTTTACCAGAGGAAAACATGAATTTCTCATTTTAAGGGAGAAACCCAGGGATTTTGAAAAGAGAGGGAGCAGAAGTGGGGCAGTCAGGCAGGGGATGCCATGTGTATATGCAAATGACCAACAGGCAACTTGGAGAGCAGTTCCCACAGGTAAGTGGGGTGGAGGGTGGGATTGAGACCCATAAGGAGGGATGGAGGGATTTGGGCAGGGCTGGGGCTGCTGCCCAGCCAGGAGGTGTGTGGGACTTGGGCCTGCAGTGCACGGCTGCAGGGTCCCAGCAGGGAGTAGGATGGGGCCATGAGTAGCTTGTCTGGGGGGTGGGCAGGGTGGGGCCAGCACCCTGCTGCTGTGCACACTCCTGCAGCACAGGTGGGGACCTGGTCACTGCCAGATCTGTGCTTGGGGTGGGCATGGGCTGTCTGCTGTGGGCTCAGACTCTTGCCCAGCTGCCCTTCCCCATGGCCTCCATCCCATGCTTGGCACCAGAGGGAACAGTGGTGATGGGTTATGCTCCTCACTGCTGCCACATGGGCAGGGGACATCTCACCATGGCAGCATGAAGCTCACAGTGGCAATGAGCTGTCCTTGCAGCCCTGCTGTTCCCTGCAGCACCAGGTCATACTTGCTGGACTGCAGAAGCCCCATGGGAGGGGCAACCACAACATACTGCCATGAAGCCTGAGCCACTGCCAGACAGCCTGCACCCACCGTCTGCACAGATCTGCGGGATACAGCTCTCCCTGCCACCCAGGAGTGCACATGGTGGTGGGGAGCTGCCCCACCCCAACCTGAGCCTGCAGCAGGGGAAGAGCTGGGCTCCACTCCACTGCAGTAGCCACCACCTTCTTCTGGGGGCAGGGGCCTGTGGACCCAAGTCCCTGGCCCCATAGCCCTGGCATCTGGGAGTCCCTTCTGGCAGGGCTAGAGGAGCAGGGGGCTGTGGATGGGGGGCAAGGAGCACCAGCAGTGCTGGGAGGGTTTTGAAGTGGGGAGTGAGGGGAGAATGAGGGACCTTTTATTTTAATCATGGATTTCGAGGGGTTTACCAGAGAATCTGTGATTTCTTTAATCAGGTAAAACCAGGATCTCTGGTTCGGAGAGAGCACAAATAATCCTTCCTCTAACACAGCTTCACGCTTTAAATGCAAACACCTATTTATTCTGCTGGATATTGGCCTACTGCTTAGGGTCATGAACTTCTTAAAGGAACATAGGCTTCTTACAGCCACATCTGTCCTTTTGTCCCCATTCTCTTCCTTCTGCTCTCTGAGTCGTACAATGTCACTGCAAGGCATCAGTACCAATGAAAACCTACCATTCAACAAAACTGATATGTTCTCCCTTCCTGTATTTTTCAGGTTTATTTGAAAGCAAATGAGTTATTTATGAATTTGCAGGGCCAGTTAATATCCCACAAGGGAAAACCTGTTTATTGTGTGAATGCTGGATATTGGTGTGCATAAATGTTTGCAGGTACCTGATTTAAAAGCCTAAAGCCTAGGAAACAAAGAAACTGCATTTGTGTAAGCACAGTGAGTTCAGCCTTATATTAACTGTCCAATTCTGTTACAACCCTATACAAAACAACCACTATCATTATGTTCATGGCACAGTGTGGGCTCAGTGCTGTCTACCTCCTCCTTTTCACTTCAGGAATTACAGCATTTATCCAACATTCCTAAGTTTATAAGGACTATGACTTATCTCAGACTTGTTTGCTGAACAGTGATTCATTTAAAATGTTCATCTTTAACACACTCAATATCGTAATGGTTAATCAGAGTTCAATATTATGATACATTGAGTCAACAGAAAAAAGAACAGTCTCTCTTTTATAATATTTTAATCTTTTCTTATAAAAAGAGTTACTTTTAGATCTCTGGTTGGTGGTGGGCAGGTTAATAGACTCTCAACTCCAGTAACTTTGCTTAGTGTTCATACTTGTTAAAATATTCAAGGTCCTTTCAAGAGAGAACTCAATATTGAAAGGGATACAATAAATATAAATATATTTGGCCAGTTCAAAATTATGATGGTACTGATAAGCTTTCAGTTCACTTCATGGGGGTTGCCATGTTCCTAGGAAGAAAACTTTATATAATGAAATGGAGATACTCACTTTACAACTTTACATTGTGAGTTTTTTCCCTTCCTTCTTCCTCCTTCCTTCTCCCAAAAAAATATTTGAATGTAGGGAGGAGCAAATTGATCTTTGATTTCTGTTATCCGGATTGCATTATTTTATTTAAGCATAAAAGTGTATTTGTATAAGAAGCTAAATAATCTGGTCTTCAGTCTCATGTCCTGTAGAATATATTTCTACTATTGGCATTTTAAACTGAATGACCTAGATCTTTTACATGAATAGATTTTACATTAATATCAGAAGTATGTTGTCCTTATTCCTTATGGGCCTGATTCAGTGACCACTGAAGTCAATGGAAGTTTTTCATTCAGTTTAGCAGACATTGGATTAGACAGAGAGAAAGTTCCTATGCTTCTTATAGTGTTAAAATATATGCACAGAGAGATGTAGCAAACATGAAGATGCCTCACTGCTTAAATCCCAGAGTGTCTCCAAGTAAATGGGAGAATAGCTGATGACTTTTCTTAAGGGGAGTATGTATGGCATAACTTTGAATTCTAATCATGGATGTCAGGTAACTTAAACCAAAGCTAGTTCAGTTTCAGTCAGTACTTCAGTCCTGTTTCAAACAGCCAAAGTTAAACACCAGCATAGATACTCCTACAGTGCTCAGTGCAACAATGCCTAAATACCCTTAAGAATGAAGGTTTATGTTCTTGACATCTACAATGTTATAATCAATTGTAAGATGGTGGTACATGCCATTAAGTGATATTGCTGTATAGATTTCAGAAATAATCAGGGATTAATAATTCCATTAACGGTGCATTCACCTAGGGACTTAAATCATAACTAGCATTTACATAGATGTGTATACAAAATGTTTTCCGTCCAACTATAACACCCTTGCAACATGTTCTCCTAAAGGATAGCTAAATTTTAGGTTTCAATTTGACTATATCATTGGTCAAAATTTGTATAGGAGCATTAACTCATTCTCTAAAAAGGCTGAACCCAAAGTGGAATGGATTTATGCCCTGTTTACAACTCTACCTGCTTCATATCTGTAAAGGTAAAAAACCAAATGATAGCAACCCAACATAAAAGATGTGGAATCAGATATCGCAACAAGAGCCACCTCACAGCCAGTATGCCAACAACAGGAGAGGAGAATCAAGACAGCAGCACTCAGAACACCCAGAACAGCATCCCCTATCCCACTCTGAAGTATCTATACCCTCCACAGGCCTGCATTTCTCCCTAGAGAAACAACCTGACAAGACACTAATATATGGAGAATTAAAAGAATTTGCAGACTTTGCCTGAAGGAATGCGTTTGTAACCAAGACAGAAACACCTCTGACAACCTTCATTCCACAGCAGATTTTTAAAAAATGACTGGAAACCTGCCAGTGGAAAGAACTTCTCACTGGACTACTACAAGAACTGTTTCAGGAAGAAAACTGACAGTAAAATCCTCAACAAAGGCCAGGACCACCTTGGAGAGAAAAGATGTACAGTTCCTAAATCTAACAACAAAACAGTAATCAAACCAGCAGACAAAGAAGGAGTTATTGTTGCTCTAACAGTCAAGGCTACATCAAGGAGGCCAGAAGACAACTCTCAGACACCAGCTATTGTAAAGGACTTGTAGAAAACCCTACACCAGTATTTACTCATGAACTGGAAAATATTATCAAATCTTTTCCATCCAGACCATTAGTTATTTTTTTTTAACAATACTGCACCAAGGACAGACCCCTGGGGAACCCCACTTGATACTTCCTCTCAACTAGACATTGAGCTATTGATGATTACTTGTTGAACATAATGTTCCAACTAGTTATGCACCCACTTTTAGAGTACTTTAATCCATATTTCCTTAGCTTGTTAATAAGAACATTATGGAAAACAATATCAGCAGCCTTGCTAAAATATATTCCATCCACTGTTCTGTCCCCCATTCACAAAGCCTGACATCTTATCACAGAAGGAAGTCAGGTTGGTCAGGCATGACTTGCTCTTGGTGAATCCATACTGACTGGATCATCTTGTCTTCTTCCAGGTGCTTCACAATAGATTTCTTGAAGACCTCTTCATAATCTTTCTGTGTATTGAGATCATGCTGACTGGTCTGTAATTCCTTATGTCTTCCTTCTTCCCTTTCCTAAAGATGGGCACTGTATTTACCCTTTCCCAACCATCCAGCACCTCACCTAACTTCCATGGGTGTTTTTAGATGAGCCTGCACATGCCTCTTGTGTTGCCCTGTGGGGTCAGGCCAACTCTCAGGATCTCAATATTGCACTGTTAGACAGGAGGGTGTGACACAATTGCACATATACAAACACACACATCAATTAGGTGCGTACATACAAACACTACCAGCTCAGGCGCATGCACATCCAAACCAGCCTAGGCACATGCATGCTTATCACCAATTCAAGCACATACACTATAGACCCCAAAAGTTAGACACAGATCACTAATTTTTATATAATGCACACAACGCCATATTATATACACCCCCACACCCCCACCAGTTCACGTACATACAACACACCTACACATACACACAGATAAGTTCCTAACTTGGATGGTACAGTGTGTATGTGTGCGCTTGGGGTACCTGGGATACTTGGAGAAAGGTTCAGGTGAGAGAGAAAGAGTTAAAGTGTAGGGAGTAAAAGTTGCCAGAACCAGGATTAGAACCGGTGGACTACAGAGAAGCTAGCTGAAGAACTGAGGCTTGGATTTACTTAAGGTAGACTGGGGCTGGAAACTGAGGCAGATAGCTGAGATATTGGGGGGGGGGGGCACATAAGTGGTGGCAAGGAGGAGACAGCCAGGAAAGAAACTGAAGCAGAAACCTGGTTGCTCAGGGGAAAAGGAAAAGGCAGTGGGGATAATACAGTGGCAAAGAAACAGGGGGTTTGGAGGCAGAGAGGAGCTCAGGACAGGTGTTAGAGGTGGCAGTGAGCCAGAAGCAGGAGAGGGAGAAATGAGACAGAAGTTAGAGGGGCGAGGAGCAGAGATTGGAGCAGGGCCAAACCATAGTAAAGCAAAACCCAACTTAGGGGTCCAAATAACAGTTTTATTAAACAGACAACACTCTACACAGCCCCATGAAGTTATTGGTTCATACACACACAAGCACTCACAATGGCAGCAGGAGAAAGAGACTCAATGGAAGGGCTGGAGTCCAGGTAGGGAAGAGAAGCAGAGTCCAAGTCCTTGGTTGAAGAGGGGGTGGGGGGTGATAGCTACCTATCCAGGCTGGAAAGTGGTCCTTGTCCAGTAGGTGTTGTCCAGAGGCGGGGGTCGCTGGCAGGGCCTCTGGGTGGATAGGTGGTGTGGCATGGTGCTGGTCCAGATGGAGAGGGCATCCCACTGGGTCTGTCTTCACTGCCCCTTTTTATAGGGGCAGACCTTGTGTGACCCTAGTGACAGGAGGCATGCCCAGGCAAGGGTCAGCCCCGGTGTATTGAGCATGTGTGCTCCATGCAGGGATGTGCAGTCTTGGGTGTCTGTAATGGTGGGGTACAATGGTCAAGTTGCTGGTTCTGCAGGGTCTTTTGTCTTTCAAATGCTGAGTTCTTGTCTCTGTTCCTGGGTGAGGTCCATGGTTCCTGGATGAATCAATGCGAGGTGATGGCCTGGTCGTTATAGGCCATTCAGTAGAGGCCTGCTACCATTGTATTTCAATCATTCCCAATCACTCTTATTCATCCGGGAGCCAATTTACATGGGAGGGATACGTGACTCATACAGTTGCAAAACAGGGAATGCCAGGATAGAGGACACAAGATGGAGACTTGACATACAAAATGGAAACTTGACATTACTTTGGTTCACTTACAAACACAGGCCTAAACCATACAATAGCCATATGAAACAATAAAAATCAATATGAAAATGATAATAATACAATATACAACAGTAAGAATCAATACAAACCTAATAACAACACAATATAAAATAGTGGATAGCCAAAACCAAAAACTTGCTACCAAAATAAAAATGTTAAAGCTTATCCTAAGTCTGAACTTGCTTATGCTTGTCTATAGGGAATAGAGAGGGAGAGAAAGAAAAGCCAGAAATAATTGGAGAAAGGAAGGGAATGCATATCTATCATATATATATATGATATATATATTTTTTTTCTTTATATATATAAAGAAAAACTGGGGGTTTTGCTACACTTGCAGTGTCTCAACCCCCTTTGAGATGCTGCATGAGGCATGTGTGGGAACGGGAAAAGGTTCCCTGCGCTGAAAAATCCCCGATAAAATATGTCAAAGTCACTCTGTAAAATACCCTGAAATTCACATTCCTACACAATTAAAACAAAAGACCACTATATATAAAGCAAGACAGAGTAAGAGACAGAGAGACAGCGATCTGCTGGGCAATGTTTGATTGATATATCTACAGTGTTAAAGCAGTTTGGAAGCCAACCAGTGTCTCTATGATCATAATAAAGTGAATTTTAAATACCTATATGTTTTTCTGCCCCCACAGGGGCCACAGCCCCCACCCACATAGGCCAAATGGCCCCCGCAGGGGTTACAGCCCCCACACAGGGGTTAAAGCCCCACCAACAGAGGCCAAATGGTCCCCACAGGGGCTACCAACCCCAACCTGCAGGTCCCATTTGCCCCACCCACGCTTGCTCCCCCTGCCCCCCCAGATTGCTGCCTCGCCTGGCTTCATCCCCTGCTGGCTCTTGCAGCCCTCTGAAGGCTGCCCCACCCAGCCCCACCCCCCCAACTCCCCAATGGCTGTCCCAACTGGCCCCACCCCCTGCTTACACCCCTAGCCCCGATGGCTGCCCCCCCTCCAGCTTCCGACAGTTAAAAATGAAAACTAAAAAAAGCCTCAAGTTACTGCAGGAGCAGGGGTGTGGGAGGTCTGGGGCCTACTGGCAGAGCCCCTCCCCCATGCAGCAGGGGGCAGCAGGGCCCAGGTTGGGGCCTCTGGGGCTGTCACCTGGCCCTATGCTGTGTGGGGGGGGCAGTGACTCCGATGGCAGCTGCTCCTGCCAGTGAGTTGCCGGTAGGGGGGAGGGGTTGTTTGTTTGTTTTAATTCCAGGAATGCTGGCCCAGGTGGGGCAGGGATCAGAAGGGCTCGGGGGCTGGGGCCAGGTGGAGCAGGTATCGGGGTGGGGCTGGGTTGGGCAGGGATGGTGGGGGTCCCTCCAGGTGGAGCAGGTATCGGGGTGGGGCTGGGTGGGGCAGGGACGGTGGGGGTCCCTCCTATGGTCCTCTCCCTGCTTCTCCAGCCCCCCCCACTTACTTACCTGCACTAGAGCCTGGGTCCAGCTCCCTGAGGCTGGCACGCTGCCTGCCCAGCATGGGCAGGCAGTGTGCTTCAGTACCAGGGTGAGGGCCAACCATAGAGATGCTCTGGCTACTACCAGAGCATTTCTGTGGAGGACCCAGCCTCTGGTTCCCTCAGGGCACGGTCCAGGACCCTGCCCTACCCTGCTTTTTTTCCTCTGTGGGTTTTTTTGACCCCTGGATATCCAGGGGTCTAATTTTGCCCCAGCGCTGCAAATCTGCA
Organism: Alligator sinensis; assembly: GCF_000455745.1. Taxonomy (NCBI): domain Eukaryota; kingdom Metazoa; phylum Chordata; order Crocodylia; family Alligatoridae; genus Alligator; species Alligator sinensis. Next base: position 1,111,369 of record NW_005842472.1, on the reverse strand, counting down.
GCATGAAGAACATTTTCTCATTCCTGCACATGCCTCTTGCAGCATCTCAAAGGAGTTTGCGACGCTGCAAGAGACGCGTACGGGCTCGTCTGGACGTGCCCCGTGAGTTCTCAATGAGGGTAGCCAATGGCTCTGCAATTATCTCAGTGGAACTAAGGGAAGCCCCAGTGGCATACACTTACCTAAGCGACAGCTGACTGTCAGCTGGCACAGAGATGGCTCCCCCATATGTTAACCTCTTTATAAGCCACCTGGTAGAGGTGTTGCCAGAATATTGTATCACCAAATCTGTTCTGTACCTGTACTACATAGATGACATCTGGATCACCTGGACTGAACACCTGGACTTGTTTACTGACTTCCACAACAACTATCACCTTTCAATCAAAGTATCTCTGGAATACTCCTGCATTACCATCAGCTTTCTAGATACCATGGTCCACAATCCAGGAGGGCACCCCGTAAACCCTCAGACCACCATACTTATGTCCAAACAACCAGCAATCACCTCAAATACACCAAAAGAGTGGTGATCTGCAGTCAGGTCCTCAGCTACTATTGCATCAGCTCTGAGGAGAATATTCTTGGAGACCCATCTTGCCAAACTGAAAACAGCCTTTACTCAGCAATGACACTCCAGCAGAGAAATGTCACAACCCAAGGGTGTGATTTTGTGTGTGTGCGCTTCGGCACTGCTAAATTATTTCCTGCCATGAGGAGCTTTCTTTGCAGGGTACATTTCTCAGTTGCAAAGAGAAAACCCCGGTGCAAAGGAGTTCCCGCCACCTGCATGCAAATTTGTGTCCCACTATTGGCCGACTCTAAATTATTCCAACGTGGCGGCTAGCGATTGGCTTGCTAGCCGTATAAGAGGCTTTAGGGGTTTCCGCCCCAGGTGGAGGCACCCACCAACATCTAGTGGAGGAGGAGAACTTCACGTCTTGTGAAGAACTCTAAGCGCTGCGGAGCCTAACGGACCCAGTGTGTACCTTAAGAAGGCTATAGGGGTCTGACCAACCTCTGGCCTCTCCCCGTCGCCGAGCGCGATCCCTCGACAAACCCCTTCCCTGCGCCCTTTTGTTCCACGGAGCCTAGCAAACTTCGTGAGTGTGTGTATCCAGAGCTCTGTCCGAGTTATTTCAAGAGGCTCGAGTTTTCTGCGGGTCTTGTTCGAGTTTGTGTTGTGGAGCCTAGCAAACTCCACGTGTCCGTCTGTAACTGCAATGCAAGCAAGTTTTTCCTGTCTGCACCGCGACCATCTACGGTGTAAGTAAAATAATCTTTAATCAACCGCTACGTGTCCGTGCCTAATTCTAGTCTGCCGGCCTGCATTCCCTGACCCGCGTGCCAGGGCTGCTGGCCACAGCCCGCCGCGTGCCCCCGAGGGCCTCGGACCGCTCCTGGCCCGCACAAGAAACAGACCATATCTTTGACAGAACCATTAAAATACCCCTCAGCAACTTACTATGATAAATGAGAAAAACCCCAACTGACTGCCTGCCCTTGGTTGTCACCTATCATCCCACACTTAAACCAATAAGAAGTATTCTCAAAAAACTCCAGCGTATACTTGAAAAGGACAAGACCTTGAGAGAAATATGCCCAGCCCCTCTGCCTCATCATCAGACGCAGGCTCCCTGCTGATCAACAGACATCTAATAGGAGTCAGCCCTGCCTGAACAATAAATGCAAGACTTGTCAACTCATCTCTACTACTACAACAATCAATTCCCCACAACAAAACCATCAGCATCCATGGATCAGGCAGAATCCACAGATCATACATTGAAACTACGTGGGTGAAACCAGACAAAAAATATGCACCAGAATGAATGTTTAATGAAAAGAAAGATATAGGACACTAGAACATTTTTCACAGGAAAATCACACCCTGTCTGGCCTCCCAGTTCTCATACTTAAAGAAAATCTTTGAAAAGTCTTTGAAAGATGAGCCTGAAAACAAAAATGCAGTAGCCTGTTGGACACAGTTACCAGGGACGTAACATAGACAATCATTTCATGACCCATTGTTACTTACCTGATACTAATCTCTGCACTTAACAGGTAATAATGCTCCTTCTGAACAATCTTGTTCTTCCATTATTGAATTTTTACTGCATTTCTCTTGTTTGTTGGCTACCTTAATTTCTCTTAGATCCTGTTTTTATTTACATATGGAATTTTACACAAGTTTTCACCCCATCTTCTGCTAGCTCTCCTGAATCTGTTTCTCTCCCCCAGACCTGAGGAAGGGTACTGATACTGTGATACCTGAAAACTTGTCTATTTCTACCCCAACAATGGAGTTCACTTGGTCCAAAAAAAGAAAAGATATCACCCACAAGAATTCTTGTCTCTTGCAAGTCAAGTAAATTCTCCTCAAACAAAATGTACTTGAGACTTATTTTGTCTGTGACAAAACAACACTAATCAGTGCTAATTCATATTTTCAAACAGCTGCTGCCAAACAGCCTCGCATACAATTTATTAATTCATGGTGTTGTCTGTTCTTCCTGCCACATCATTTACTCACATACTAACTGTCACGTATATTCACTGTGTCTGGAAACTTATAGGTGGTTGAAGCATGGTGCTCAGTTACACCATGACTTTACCTTCTGATTTACTTGACCTAATTAATGCCAATCAGTGTTACTTCATTTAACCTGGACTAATTTTGAAACCCTGGGAAAATCCAACAACCAAGAGAAGCTTGGCAGAGGTAGTGGCAATCTACAGTACTGGAAAATCTAATAAGACTTCTTTTTTGTGCCAGCTGGCTAAGTTCTAGTGTAAATCCTAGACCAACCAAGAATCTGAATCTTATACCACTGGCTAAATCTCCATTGGATTCATGTTATTTCTTCCTGGTCATTTGTTTCTAGTGTCCTCCTTTCACCTCCACTGTTCTGCACATTTCTGATATTTCCCTTTTAAGTCACATTGCTTTTATTATAGCCTACCAACTTACTGATTTACTTAGAGCTCTTATAATCAGCTCTTATTTGATGAAAGAGTTTGTCCTTCCGGGATACTGCAACACAGGAGGTCCTTAAAAAACAAATACAGACATACTACAGTACAATAAGGAAAATTGTCCCATTAAGTGCTATTTTTACAGAGAAAAAATAGTTTCTCCTTAATATTCTCTGAATAAAGACCAGAACTTTTCTTTTAAAAATGTATTCAACTTTGTGGAAATGACAATAAAATAATACTGCATTTATCTCATCAGGAATCATTTAATGTCTTTGGAAGCGGTATCAAACATAAAACCCAGTAACAACCCTGAACCCAGGATGATGTAAAATTATGCATTCTTCTTTTTAACTCCTTTCTATTCATTATCATCAGGCTCTCTCTCTCTCTCTCACACACTCACTCTTTCTTTCTCATGGGCACATGCGCGTGCACACACACACGCCCCCCCCTCTTCCCTGCTCATGTCATTGAAATTGTTCTTTCTGGGAAGGTCCTGTTCTGGTTTTTCCTCCTCACTCACAAGCACTGTTGAGTAGTTTAGAAAAGCAAATACAACAAAAACCTAATGCTAATACTCATGCAGAGAATCGATGAATTAGCCACAACTGGGAACCCATTTGACTTTGCAGCTGCAGTAATTTTAGTGAACAAGCTTCTTGCAGGAATATTAGTGCAAACAGTAGGTACTAGAGAAATCTCACAGAAAGCAAATGTTACTTATTTTAGTAATGATTTACACTTGAAAAAAGTGCTGCTCAGTGACAACCTGCAAACAGAAATATGCTATACTCAATAAGTAAATTATTCATGATGAATATAATTGGATTTATAAAATAAACAAGTATAAAACAAACTAAAGAAATATTTCCATTGATATGTCCACCTTTTTTACTTTACCTATCCGAACAAAATCAGGTATAATAATTGTACCAGCTGTTTAAACCTTATAATTAGGAACATATTATTTAATCAGCATAGACCTTCCCATACAGGTATAGAGTACAAACAAGGGCCTTGAATTGTCTATCTAACCAGAGTCAGATGGGACCTCCAGGGATCATCTAGCCCAATGCCCTGCATGAGACTACAAGATCCGATATTTCTAAATCATCCCAGCAAACGTGTCCATATCCAGTCTTTTTGGCTAGGGACAGACATTCAAAAAGCCTGAGCCTGAATTGATTCAATCTTTGCAGGTTAGTCAGAGCTGGTTTACAACTGGACAGACATTCTTTCTGGACTGAGGGAATTAAATCACATGCCGCCAGTGGCTCAAGCTAGATCCTGGGGGGCGCTAGAGCAGACCTCCCTTCCCCTCCACAGGCTGCTGAGCTGAGGGAAGACGTGGCCAGGCCCCGGTTGGACCTCTGATTAGGGAGGTCTGCCTGCACCATCGCAGGCTTTTCACCACTCACTGCTCAAGGGGTGTGAGTGTTGCTAGACCCCAGGCCTCTGCTAGTACTCTGAGGCAAGGGGGTTGTGCAGTGCATGCATCTATTGATGGAATGGAGCTTTTCAATCTCCCTCTCCCTGCTTCTTTATACTGTCTGCAGTAAACTGAAGGGGAGCAAGCCAGCGGGGACCTGATAACAGTGTTTATCACCTCATCAACAAAACAATAGCCTCTCTCCATTAATTCAAACTCTTCTTAAACAGCTTACCCGCTGACCTGTTGATTAGCTCCAAAAAGCCCTAAGCAGTCACTGTTCTGTCTGCCTGTCCCAGTGAAATTGGAGACACTCCCACACAGAGACACCTCTCAGCATTAGCTAGCATACCACATGCCTAGGCTCCGTGGAGCTAGGGTCCATGCTATGGGAGATAAGAAGTGGGGGAGGTAGGGGGAAGCCAGGCAGACCCTGCTATTCCTGTGGTCTTTGCCAGAGCTCTGGCCAGGGAGCAGAGGGATGGGGCTAGGGATATGGTTCCTGCTGTGGAACAGAGAGCCCCACCCAGCCCAAAGAGTATGCTGGGATGCTGGGGGAGTCTGTTTTATCTTAAACCAGCAAGAGGTCTGGAACAGACATTGCATAAACTGGTTTAAGCCGAATCAGTTGAGTCTGATACTACATTCAACCAGGTTTATCTCAAACTGGTTTCAGCCATTTTCAAACTGGTTTATGTGCACTGAACTTCTGTTCTGTTACAGGTTTAAACCAGTTTCTGATCACTTAAACCAGTGTATGTGTAATGTCTGTCCCTAGCCTCTGAAAATCTCCAATGAAGAAAGTTCTCTGACTCCCCTCAGAAGCTTGTTTCATTGCCCTAAGCCTAGTGTTCTTACCATTAAAATGTTTTTTATGATAATCCATTACATGCACTTTGCTGTGGTAACCTAAGGAAGAGCAGTTGTCCTTTCTCTTTTTGGGAAACCTTTGAGTCTAATTTATTTTGTGCTTGAGATGTCATTTTTGTTTAAAAAAAAACAAAACCAGACAGCTCTAAGAAAAAAGGTAAGATACTGACCTGCACTGCTGTTTAGTTTCACGCCAACAAGGAACTATGTTCAAACTCTATCACATGTCACATAAGCAGAAAATCAATTAAATTTGGAAAGCAAGGGATATGGAGGTGTCAAGTTCCTTTTGTTGTCAGTAAAAAACAATTAACACATATTTCACCATGACATTCCATTTAAAAAGATTCAAGGCAAATAAAAGAAACATTTAAAATTTTATTGCTGAACTGCAGAGAAAACAGCTTTACTTATACCATACAATCAGATGTGGTATCAGCTCTTGTATATACATGTTGGCAAAGGTTTTCAATACAAAGCAGCTACTGCTGTTTTGAGAAGAAAATCAGGCATATGGTGTTACAGTAAAGGGCTGATTCTGCTTCCATGTTAGCTTGGGTATATAAAACTGTAGTAGCAAAATGAGGATCAGTAAAGGCTTCAAAACCTTCTTGGAAGTACATAAGTGACTAACCCACGCGGAGTTCCACAGTGCTATAGCTCCACTGTTGTCAGTAGTTTAAAGTAAGCTCATGTTGGTCTGCAGTCATACTTCTGGAGTGCAATGATATAAGTAATAGTGATACCATTTCCATGTGCTTTAATGGGAACAGGAGTAGGACGAATTTTTGAAACCTTCCATTAAACTGTCAAAAGAATAGTCACCAGTGCAGATGACCTAGTGACATCCTTTTTCATTGGAATGAATTACATAAAAAATAAGCATACCATGACTTTTACTTCTCCTGCATTAACAGGATCACTGTATTTTTGCCCCACATCCCTGTTAGCACACCATTTATAATCACTATATACTTTCAGTTTCTCCTAATACATCCATATTAGTTTGAAATGCTTATAACAGAATCACAGACATGAATGCTACTTGTATGCATTATCTATCATCCATAAGTTATGTCAATGATGTCTCTACAATTGACCTGCACTAGAATAGTCGCATACTTTTGGTGTGTGGGGGTGGGGTTTGGAGGAGGGCAGCTGGGAAATGATTTGTCTTGTAAGCAATGGAATTCACAGATCTTTGGATAAGGGTTCAAAGTTACGCTCTCCAGAGTGTTTCCCATCCTCAGGCAGTTTGGAAATGCGCTGTATAAAGGAAAAACAGAGGATCATATAGTCACAAGTGGGTGTGCCTGGACTCCATTTGTACATATATACAGAAATTAGCTTATGTTTTTAATCTCATTTTTATTACTTCAAAAGGAATATCCCATAATAAACCCAGAATACCTTTAATTCCCATATTCTACAAAACCATAAATACAAGCATAACTTCACTTACGTAATCACAGTGATGTGAAGTTAGATACACACCTACTTAAGTTATCACTTGATGAGGCTCTAAGCTTTTATTCAGTACTTGCTGAACTTGTGGAAATGGAAAGTATGCCTCTCTCATTTCATATGTTAATTATTTTAATTAGTAGAAGAGGCTACATTGTACATACTGATTATACAACTCAGTCATTCTGAGGCACATTTGAAATAAATAAAACCAAAGTCATGCTGTATTTACCCAAATTCAAGACAACTCTGAATTTAAAATGACCCCTCCCCCCATAATTAAATTCTATACAAGAAAAATGTAATGATTTGCTATAATTTTCTATGTAGAGAATCTAATTATTGAAGAGTTATCACCTCCCCTTTCCCTCCCCCCACTACTACAGCAGGAAAAGCAGTGGTCAAAGGACAAGTGAGGAGAAGGGGAGCAGTCAGATGGGAGACAGTATGGGGAAGGTGGTGGGTAAGTAGGCAAAGGAGAGGTAGATAGGGAGTGGGGGGAGTAGGCAGTGTGGGAGTCAAGCAACCTGACCCCTGCTGTCAGTCCCCCACACCACTTGTCCACCCTGCTGCCTGCCATTCCCTTAGCACCTTCTCCCCTGCTACCTGTCCCCCAATGCCTGCACCCCCCATCACCTGCCCTTCTCTGGTGTCTGTACCCATTCTCACCCCACCATGTGCTCCCCCTGCTATCTCCCACATACTGCAACCACTGCCTGCCTGCTCCCTGATGCTTACCCTACAGGTCTAGCCCCACTCCAGTCTGGGGCATGAGGCATGTACTTGTTGCAGCCCCAACATGGCTCGGTAGCAGTGGTAGAGGTGGCAACTCTAGCCCAGGCTCTGGGGCCAGACAGAGCCACTGCCACTACAACAGCAGGGAGCTGGAGACACAATGTGGGGAACAACAGAGGTGGTGGGGGTGGAAGGGAGCAGGCAGCAGCTGTGATTCTGATCCTGACCCTGGGTCAGGTCCAAAGCCAGAGCCACAGCATCCACTTACCCTCCAGGCACTGCATTGTACTCAAATCCAAGATGAGGCGCTTTCCCCTCCTCCTTATTAAATGTGGAAAATCACTTTGTTTTGTATTTGAGTAAGCAAGGTAGTTATTTTATTCTCAGTCCTATTAGAAAGATTAAAGCTAGAAAAGCTAGGGAGGAAAAATGTCCAGCACACCTACTGCCTAGGAAATGACCTGCTGGGTGGCACGGAAGTGGAAAGGGATCTTGGAGTCCTAGTGGACTTCAAGATGAACATGAGTCGGCAGTGTGACGAAGCCATCAGAAAAGCCAATGGCACTTTATCATGCATCAGCAGATGCATGACGAATAGATCCAAGGAGGTGATACTTCCCCTCTATCGGGCGCTGGTCAGACCGCAGTTGGAGTACTGCGTGCAATTCTGGGCACCGCACTTCAAGAGAGATGCGGATAACCTGGAGAGGGTCCAGAGAAGGGCCACTTGTATGGTTAAGGGCTTGCAGACCAAGCCCTACGAGGAGAGACTAGAGAACCTGGACCTTTTCAGCCTCCGCAAGAGAAGGTTGAGAGGCGACCTTGTGGTTGCCTATAAGTTCATCACGGGGGCACAGAAGGGAATTGGTGAGGTTTTATTCACCAAGGCGCCCCCGGGGGTTACAAGAAATAATGGCCACAAGCTAGCAGAGAGCAGATTTAGAATAGACATTAGGAAGAACTTCTTCACAGTTCGAGTGGCCAAGGTCTGGAACGGGCTCCCAAGGGAGGTGGTGCTCTCCCCTACCCTGGGGGTCTTCAAGAGGAGGTTGGATATGCATCTAGCTGGGGTCATCTAGACCCAGCACTCTTTCCTGCCTATGCAGGGGGTCGGACTCAATGATCTATTGAGGTCCCTTCTGACCCTAACATCTATGAATCTATGAATCTATGAACCATTAAATTTAGGTTTTTTAGAATAGAATGCTGTTTAACTCTTTTAGAGGAGAGCAAGTTATGCCTTTTTAAAGTACAAAAGGGCTGAAATGAAATTTATGAAAAAATTGTAATGTCAGCAATACTGGTGATGCATGTAAAATATTATAGATATCATGGTAAGTTCCACCACTGTGAATATCAGCAACTTCTGGCATGTGTATCAAATATAGCCTTCCATGACCCGAAGGGAATCCTCTACAATGCATGTACCATTTTTAGAGAAATTTTTGGAACTTCTGATCTTAGCATCTGACCTGAAAAACTTTTTTTTGGATCAAGTTCTATGCACTTCAACTGTATAAAACTTTCATTTACAACAACGGGAATTTTGCTAAATTAGAGGAACACCATCTGTTTCAGTGAGCTATACTGACTCCAGGCTGAATCAAATACTGACTTCAATTGGAAATGTATCTGACATCAGAACTGACCCATGCATCTGTATAAGCATATTTTGCACTATACACTATTAGCAACTACTGTGATGCTAGATGCCAGATTAAAAATACAAAAAAATAATTATTTCCTATATTTGCTATTAAAAAGTTGTACAGATCAGGCAAAAGAAAATCAGTTGGTCAAATGAGACCTCTTGTGGCATGGATACAGCACTACATCTCTGAACCTAGTGTATGTGGAGGTATGCAAGATGCAGTACATTATACATCCCTTTGTTCCTAGGAGAGAATATTCATTGCTTCTTAGCTAAAAAAAAAATGTATTGGCACTAGAAATTTAAGTAGAAGATAAGCTTTGCATAGTTTTCTCTGGAAGTCGGGTCCATGACTTCTTAAACGCTTTGCTTCTTTGTACTTCGAAATGTGGGCAAATTTAATTACTGGATTTACAAGTTGTTTTTCCTCCTTTCCATAGAGATAGAAACACAACACTTACCATTGTTTTAAAGAACTGGTTCTTTTTCTTCTTTTTCAAGGTTTTCTTGTCTCCCTCTAAGGTAGCGGGAAGAATTTGCTGGCTCAATCTATGTGATCCAATTGTTTCATCAGCTGGTGGGGTACACACAACTGAGAGAGTCAACCCTTCAAATAGATGCAAATGATGGGTTGTAAAAAGAGAGACATAAAAGTGTAAGGCAAAACAGCACAAAATAAATAATTTTTGCAATTCACAGAGAAAGATGAGATATCCTAATCCAATTCCACCTTTTTTAAATGCAGTCTATGGAAAAACTTGCATCCCCTTGGACGGGTTAAGAGTACACTTGGCAGAAATAATTTTTTTTTTTTAATTTCAGAGGATAATATCAATGTTTATTTTTAAGAATTTATTTCAATTTTTTATCCATTTAAATTTGCAGGATTGTGCAGTTCAATCACCTGCCACAACAAATATAACTACTGTAGGACTGCCTCCAACTGAACAGCAAAGCTGCCATCAGTTCTAGCTCTGCTCACCCAGAGATTCCTTGTCCGCTTTTTCACTCCCTCTTTCTTTGTTTCCAGTCTCCTTGGGCTTCTGGGAATTGCCATCAAAACTACAGTCAGCATGCTTCTGTAGGACTGCCCCCCGCCCTCCATACTTACACACTCCATCAGGCATCATTTTTCTTATGCACATTTTTTATACATTTTGATTATTAACAATGGAAATATTTTTTCATTGGTCTGTGAGTGTGAGGTGAAATCAAGGTTTATCATTTACTGATAAAACTTTAATCCTACCAAGCCTAGTTAAGAGTTAGTTACATTTCAACTGTGTAGCGAACAGGAAGGAGGCCTGAGTCTCCTCTCACTGACTCTGGCCTTATATTACTGTAATTCCATTGTGTACGCCAATGTGACTCCTGATTTGTCCTCATACAAATGAAAGGAGAAAGAGAGCTATAATTTTAGGATACTGGTCTATAAAGAGGGCAAGCTCCTCTTAATGGTAAAAGTTTTTGGAAAAAACAAAGCTTTATTTGGGGAACGTATTAAATCTATCAATATCCCAAGGCCAGTCTTTCCAGCAGCTATATTGTTACTTGATCTGTTCCTCTCCCTGTTCTCAAGGGAGAGTTGTGATGTCAATCACAGAGGTTTCCCTAAATCTACAAACAAATCTCATCTTGCCTCTACTTGTTAAACTTCCCTGCACTGGTGCTGTAACCCAATGTTGTGGTGCGTTTTCCTGAGCAAAGTTTTCTCTTCCTTTTCTTCCCTTTCTGCACTCTGCCTTTGGATCACAGACCATTGAAGATCTTGCTTCCATAAATAAAGTTCTACAGGGCAGAAAAGACCAATGGACCTTTTCTCTCTGGAAACATATGCAAATTGGATTTTTTGGATTTTTGGTTTTTAATTGTGATGTGGAACAGAGATAAAAACTTGTGCTGGCTGTACTACAGGCCTTTTTGGATTTTTGCACACAAAGTTTTAGCTGGGTGACATACAGCAGACTCAGCTTTAGGGTAATTCCTAAGAAAGCAATAGCTTACAATGACTTTTTCTACCATAACATGATTTAAGTAAAACAAAGATAACCTGGGAGAATTTCATTAGCAGGGATTTAATGTTTTGGGGACACTTTCTTTATTTAGATGAAGGTTGGTGCAATGACAATTTTTCAAAGCAATGTTCTATTAGAACTTTTTAAGTTCATTTGCAATTTCAACAGTGTAATAAGTGGGTATTGTTCTATAGATTTTTCCAACATGCATTTCAAGGTACGTCACACATTACGTGCTATCCCAGCCAACTCTATTTCAGCCCTAAAGATGGAACTTTAGATTCAGCCTCCATGGAACAAAGGACAAAAAGCTTATTTTTAGTTTTGGGTCTATCTTAAACAATTGGTGCAGCATGCAGTCTTACCATAGTTAATTTACCTGGTATAGTTGGCATAGATCGACTGACAAAGCTCATTTGCTTGAGAACAGATGTTTTCTGAGGTGCTACTGCATGTTCTGAGAGGTTGGTGTCACTCATGAACTCGTATTTCCTTGACAGCTAGTTATATAAAACAAAGTTACCATTAATGGTGAACTAAAATATAACCAATAGCAATACACTAGGCAAAATGAGCAACTTATTTGTTATATGGAAGAAAATAATTCTGCTTTTAGCCCCACTGGGGGCATCAACATGAGATGTTTACTGTGAAGTTGCCTAATTATGTCCACAGTAAGCATCTCAGCATCTACACATGCAGTGCTATTAGGATGGAGTAAACTAATTAACTCCGCCATAGGTTAGTACTTGTAAACACAAGTACTATCCTATGGCAGTTTTTTACTTCTCAGCAACACATGTGTAGATGCTGATGGGGCTGGGTGGTGCATGAGGGTGGTTCAGTATGGTGGTTGCCTATTAGTTAGCTCTACACTGGAACATCCTCATGCCCCAGCCAGTCCCTTTGCAGCATGTTGAGCTGGGTCAGAGAAGCTCTGGGCTGGCAGGCTGACCCCCTGGGTCCTCTGCCAGCCAAGGCTGCTCTGGCCTGGCTCAACGTACTGCAGTCTTGGGTGCACATTAAAATGCAGTGCACATTACGTGCCGGAGTTTATTGCTGTACATTAATTGCATGTGTAGACATGTCCACTGTGTAGTGCTTTATACGAGAATTTGGCCCAAAGAGAACATGAAAGCGTATAATTTTCTATGTAAACTCAAGTAAAAAAAAATATACTTAATCACATTCTGAATATTCTACGAACTGAAGGAAGAAAAATGGACATTAAAGAGTATATAGTCTACCTGATGTGGAATAATCCTGTCAGTAAATTGAGACTGACTATTGGAAAATAAATTGAAGCCCTGAGAAGAAGTTTTTTTTTCACCCCTGGAGCATTAGCATTGCCAGCTTAGATGCTGGAAAAATGCCAACTTCTACAATGAATTGGCAGTGAATTGTGTGAGTTTCTTTCAGCTTAGATCCAATTTTAGGTGCATATGTGCCTCTTGCAAATGAATGCATCTACTTTTTAAAAAAAAATAAAACAAAATAGTGTCTGACAGAGCTGCTCCTACACCTGGTGTCTCCTCATGTTCTTATGCAAGGGCATGAAGCATGGGGCAGACAGTTCTCTGTCTCTTCCACATTGCAAAATCTCATAAGAAATGTGCGTGTGCTACAAAATGAACACAAAGCTGTGAACAAGGACAAAGCCAGGTTAAGCCACCTATGTACGAAAATAAACCAATGTTTTTTTCAGGAATCTCAATACGTTCTCAGTTTCCTCACAATTTGAATATCATGGTAGCTTAGGATACTGGAATGTGGATATGAAGTGGATTATGAGATCCATATGGACAATACCCTCCCAAGGAACCAAAATTAGTGTAGAATAAATAATAATGTCTTTCTTCTTCGTGCATGTATCATCCACCTGATGGAGGGAGTGGAAAGTTTCAGTTGCACTCACTGAACACTGATTGTAGTACTGCTTTCCTGAGTTTGGCATCTGGCCTATCAGTCAAGTCCAGGGCAAGCATGTGAGAGTGGTCACCAGGTAATTTAAGACAGATTTCTGATGCAGGCACGTACTTGAAGAAGAGGATGTTGCTTGCATTCTAAGGGAGTGAGCCTTGAGGTTCAGTGGGAGAAGTACATCAACCATCTGATAACGCAGCTGATAACACCAGCCAGCTATGTTTCCTACGTCAGTAATCATTTTGACCTTTAGAATACTTGGTAATGGCTAGAAACAGACAGGGTGACAATCTGGCTTGTTTGAACCTCTTAACGTAACGGGATAAAGTCCGACATACATTAAAAACATGCAGTTTCTGTTTTTCCAGGGCTAAGCATGGCTTGAAAAAGAAGACAGGTGGGTGCACTGACCTTTACATGAAGGTCTGAGACAACCTGAGGCATGAGTGTCATGGGATGGGGTCCTGTAGGATGGCTGTGATCTTCCCCAGGCCCCCTTACCGTGCCAAGTTGGCCCAATGGTCACCCTTGATTCTCGCCCGCCACATCTTTGATTGAATGATTGATAGGGAGGCTGCCTCTAAGTCCTCTTGGACATGGTCAAGATTGGACCCCAGGACCCCGTGGGTCCCTGGACCCGCGGTGGGTCCCGCTCCAGGATAGATGTCACAATGGATGTTTCAGAGCACCCTCGCCTTATGGGCTACGCATGGCTCCAACCATCCCTTTACCATGCCCCAAGCCTTGCAGATGGAACTGATGTTCAATCTGGGCCCTGTTATAAATTTGGCTCCCATCTCGCCCTACGCCTCCCTGGTGGTCAGGCTCCACACGGCCCTGTCTCGCACTGCACCTCCCTGGCGATTGAGCTCCCTGTGGCCCTGCAAAGTGCTGCGCCCTCTCTGGCGCCTGGGCTTTCCACAGCTCTGCAAAGTGCTGTGCCCTCTCTGGCGCTGGGGTCGGTGCACCCCCAAATGCTACGCCCTCTCTGGCGCCGGGGTCAGCATGCTGCCATGGGTCCCCTATGAGGCCGCCTCCATCCCCTAATAGCCTCACCCAAACCACCGGTCTTAAACAGCAAACAAAACACAAGCCCCTGGGCTATAACATAAATTCAAGCTGCCCGGCTATAACATCATTCAAGCCACACCAGGGGTGCTCCATCCCTCAGCAGTATTAGAGGCTGTACCTGCAGTCAGACCTCTCTCCTTCAGTTGCCCTGGGAAAGCTCCTTCCCCCTTGGCTGCTGGTAGGGAACTGCCATCCTGGCCCCAGCTCTGGGGTTTATATATGAGCCAGTCGGGTCAGCTGACCGCTGGCAGGTGTGGGCCACTAGGTCACTCAGCTTGCCCCGGTAGCCAGCAGCTGGGGGCTCCCCACTCACTGCTAGGGCTCTTTTCCTAGCAGTTTCCACTCTTTAAAGGAGCAGGGTACCTAAGTGCTCTGTGACAATGAGCTTTGAGGGAGGTCCTGGTAACCTCATGTTGAGGTTCAGCCAGAAGTGCCTGAGATGCATTTACTCTTCTGACTGAGGAGAAAACCACTAGAAAGACAGTCTTCAGAAGTAGTGCAAGAAAAGTCTAAGAGAGGTTCAAAGGGAGGCTCTGTGAGCTGCAGAAATAATAAGTTGAAGTCCCAGGAATCAATACTTTCTCTGAGTGGTATGTTAGGGCATCTATATATGTGCTCTGGGATGAGGGCGAGGGTGGGGGGTGCTTTTATTAGAGTGGCTCCAAGAGCTGCTCTAATTAAAGCACCTGGAGCATCCTATGTATCTGCATCCCCATGCTTCAAAATGGTGGCAGGAGAACTTTATCTAAAGCTCGTCAAACAAGTTTTAGATAAAGCACCCCTGTCACCATTTTGAAGCATGGGGATACTGATACACCAGACATGGAGGCTGGCTGGAGCATGGTAATTACCATACTCCAGCAGACTTGATTAATCAAGTCTGCTCCACTGCGCTGTAATTACAGTTCATCAGAGCAGCCTCCACACTAGGGTGTTTTAAGCACCTTAATTGTATAATGGTCCCCTGTACTGGAGAGCGGAGAGGGAATGACACTGTATCGTACTGCACAGAGTCCAACTGTACAGGTAAAAGGTCAAATGAGACTGCTATTACTCAAGCACCAAAACCAGAATATTCTATAATGTCATTTCCAAGTACTACAACAAGGCTTGGGGGAGATTTTGAGCTTAGGTACAATATTTTTTTTCTTCTCCCTGTAAAAAGCTGTAATCATATCTTTCTGCACAGGTGACTTATCCTGATTTTGTTCCAGTTGAAGGCAGGGTAGATTTTCACTTTATAGACTAACTAAAGTAGATAATATATATAGCACAAGCTTTTTTGAGCTAAAGCTCACTTCATCAGATGCTTCAGCTCATGAAGGCTTGTGATATATATATATATATACACACACACACAGTGGATTCCTCTTATTGGAATCACTTTTGGAAACAGTTATTTGATTCTATTAACCAGCTAATTCCATTAAAAGGAGACCTGTTTTTTTTAAGAACACAGGTACTCCTCCCCCACAGCCCCCTGGCCCTGCTCGTGCCTCTCACTTCCCCCCACAGCCCCCTCAGCCCTGCTGATGCCCCTCACCTCCCCCCCACCACAGCCCCATGCCCCCCAGTACTGCTGGAAGGATCCCTGAGCTGCCAGGGCTATGGCCAGGGACTTGGGTCCGCAGCCCCCTTCCCCCAGCAGGAGGCAGCAGCTGCTGCAGTAGAGCAGAGCCCAGGTTCCCACCTGCTGCTGCCCACTGTGGGCTTGGGTGCAGGGGGAGGCCAGTTCCCTGGTGCAGTGTGCAGTCCTGGAGGGGCAGAGGGGGACCTGTGCCCCACAGATCTGTGCCTGGTGTGGGGTGGGGGCAGGCATGGGCAGTGAGGTTGTGCCTCTCAAAGCAACCACACAGTCAGGCCAGGGACCCCAGCCCCCACCCCCTGGATGAGCCACCCACAGCTCTGTCCCACTCCCTACTGTGGCTCCAGCCCTGATCAACTTCCTCCCTCCCTTTGGGGGCTCAATTCCCATCCCCACCCTACCCTTTCACCTGTGGGAGCTGTTCTCCAGGGTGCTTGGAGCCATGTGCATGTACATGCACATGGCACCCCCTGCCTGACCACCCTCTTCCCACTGCCTCCCAGCCCCCTGCAGACTGGAACTCTGCCAGCCTGCAGAGGGCTTGCTGCAAAATCCCTGGCCTTCTCCGGTAAAATGATTCCAAAAGCCAAAAATTGTGATTCTAATATGAGTGATTTTTATGTGTAATAATATTCAAATGGTTTTGGTTTTCCCATATTGATTCAAATAAGTATCTGATTCTATTAACCAATGATTCTATAAAGCAGAATCCACTGTATCTTCTTTGTTTATCTATAAGGTGTAAATCTACCCTGCTTTCTACTTGACTTCAGACTAGCATGGCTAACTAAGTCTCTTGGTCCATGTTCACAGCTTTTTATTCTTTGTAAGAAGGATTTGCATTCGAATGAGTGGCCACATAGAGATACTTCATAGTAGGGGGAATTTGGATTATTTTTAGTCAGAGCAAATGAGCAATACCAACCATGTTGGGCTTTGTGCTGCCTGCAAAGCATAGTGTACAATAGGAAACCAAACCATTGCTGAAAAAAGGTTTTTAGTAAACTGTGATACCTGAAATGGTGTTGAAAAAGATTTAAGCAGTGTTGTAAACTAACGCTTTTCCCTCCTTCCTTTTAAGGATGGAGCCAAATGCTGATTTACATATCTTCACCCACCAGCCATATATTATCTCAGGGCTGTCCAACTTCAAAGTAGCCATGGGCCAGATTACTTGCAGGTTGCATGAGTGGATGACATAGGACCAGCGCCATACTCTGCATGGCCTGCCTGCCCATGCCCTGCTTTTCCCAATGCTGCACCATGTGCCTCACCCTCACCTCCCTAGCTGTGGGCTCCCCTATTGTACCACACTGCTCAGGTGCTCTGGGCAGCAGGCTACACTGGCCTGGGGTGGGGGCAGGAAGGGGAAGTCAAAGTGGGTGCCACCTGCTGGTACAATCAGAGTGACAGGGGGAGCCAGGAGGGAGCCCAGGGGCCACAATTTAAGGCCCCTGGGCTGCACATGACCTGTGGGCTACCACAGGTATATAATATAGTATAATATGGTTCAAGGGGTGGCTTGTGGTCGGGGGACCTTTTTCTGCACTTGTATCAACTGTATTTCTGTCTAATGAAGATAAGGCCAACGGTCCCATTTTATATCTTATATCCATGGGTAATTCACCTTTTCATATGCACAGAGAGTGCAAATTATGTCAGTGATGTGCCAAAACAGAACCCTGAATGCAGGTTCCAGCAATGAAAAAAGAAAAAAAAAACAGTTCCAAAAAGCTATTTAATTTGGAACTTTGCTGTTTTATGTTATGGTAGTATTAGAGTGATGTTGTAGTGTTGATGGTCAAGAAATTATGCAAGAAGCAAAGATTTTTTTTTTTCTCGGGGTTGGGGGCGAAGTCAGACAAGTTTTCAAATGCAAGGTTTTCTTCTTGAGATCACTCAAAGAGACCTGAAAAAGAATGCCTTTCAGCCTTGCATGTCAATGTGTAACGAACTTTATCCCAACCATACAGTTGGTCTTATAAAAGACATAATTCCAGAAGAAAATCCTGTTTTATGTTCACATGTAAAAGATCACATCCATCTTTGGTTTATCTTTTTCTTAGTCAGATCAGTTAGAGTACTGATGAATTAGTCCCAGGGTCTTTTAAATAGATGCTGGCTTTATGCCTACATGGAAATAATTCAGCTTGCCTTTAACAATGCATCTGAAAGATTTTGATCAAATGACATATTTCACCTTTCTAATTCAGCTGTGTTACAGGCTTGATATTTAGAAAGCCTTCTCTATCAATAGTAAACCTCTCATAGATTTTGTTTTAATGACTCCTCCTTTTTCACTCACAAGCATTTGTCTACTGAGGATAAAATTGCAAAAATTGCACAGTGGAAGTTATTCCAATGATCTATTAGTGTTATAAAGACATTTAGATGATATATGGCACTAAAGAGATACCACGACTTAAACACTCTGGCTTGGCACCATTTAAAGAACACAGTTTGCAAACTTGCAATTTCCTAACAGCTGCATGTCCTGTAACAAGGTACAGAATGTACAGGACTCATCACTTTTGAAATAACCCTGACTGGAAGGGGATACCATAAAATGGCAGCAGAGCCAATTGCTTCTCCCCAGGAAACCTAGTTTATCCCTCCCAACCAAGTAGTTCATTTATAGCTGACTAGGCACCAGGAGTCTGGAGCTTATGGGCCAGATTTCCCAGCTGGGAAGCCAACAGAGATGCATTGATTTATACCAGCTAAAGATCTAGCCCTCAGTCTCTGCAGGTTGCTTTTTGTGATAGAGCAAAGAGTATTTCAGAACAGATTTTAAATGAAAGAAAATCCTCTATTTGGAGAGTGTATAAAAGTGTTCTAGGTTGGTAACATACACATTTCATATCAGAAAGGCAAAGATCAGGTGCTGGTTTTTCATCTGCAAATACCACACTGCTTCTTTTTGTTCTCTTCTTGGACCTTCTCATCTTCACCTCAGGCTGAGTGGTTGTCTGCAGTACATTCTCTTCTGATTTGGTTGGCTTTTGTGGTGCTACTTCCAGTTCAAAACTGTAGCAAATATAAAACAGAAAAAACATGCTAAATTATATTATAAAAAAACAGTGGTATTATGACATAATTTCTTATGAAATAGAAATATAGTTGTGATCATTCATAGCGCTGATTTTTCTGTACAGCCTTGCAGGCCAATACAAAATGATAGATATGTGCACAGTACTATGTGCTCTGGTTGACAACTATCTAATAGGAGCCTCATAGGACACGTTAAGCTAGCTTACAGTGTTATAGAGTTTGTTAAATATTAATCTGAAATGCAAGTCTCATCTGTTTTGTAGCCACCACTGCAGATTAGCTCCAAGCTACCTAATTTATATATAGCCAGAGTTATTATGAAGCCACAGTTTTGATATGGATGCTGAAAGCAAACTAGGCTATTTTGCTGGTTGAGCACATTAGGACAGGAGTAATACAATTCCTTTCATGCCTTGTGATATAATAGCATGAAATTACACATTACACTTAGACCATACTTAGGGCACTTAAAGCATGCACATCTGCACATTAAATTTCATTAACTCGTGCTAAGCACTCTCTGAGAATCTCACAGTTACACCACTTCAGGTGAAAGTTAACGCTGGGCTATGCCACCTAGCTCATTTTAGGGTAACTTCAGTGTGCTCCACAGAGATGAAATGAGCAATCTGTAGGCCCCCAACACCTCAGCCCTAATGGGGGAGCTCCCAACAGTAGGAGCCCTAGTGGCTCCAACCTGTACTTCTCCCACACTTACCCAGACTGGGGATAGAGCCCGGGTTTCTAGCTCCTAGCCATGTCTCTACACACCAACCCTCTAGTTCCAGGTCAGAACAGGCAAGAAACTGTATTAACCCTTGATGTGTGACTGCTCACAGTTCATTCTAACTTTAACACCAGTTTATTATGCTCTAAGCATAATGTTAACTTTCACCCTAAGTGAATCCCTTTATAAATTTAGGATTTTTTTTTCATTACTTTGCAAATCATGCACCAACTTGGCAATTAGCTAAATAGATTAGCCAATAATCTTTGGGAAGGAAAACAGTTGCACAAATTGCAACCATTTCCAAAACAAGTTTACAGCTGAAACATGGTTCACTTCTTATCAACAGAAATAGCACATGAAATGAGTATCCTTAACTTGTCTCCTCAGATATAATTAACCTGTTGAACTTTGGAACAAGATGAACCTTGTTCAGACTTAGTATGGGACACTAGAATCAGCACATGCAAGAAAGCAAATAACAGTACTGCTGATCTGGCCACCTCACACATGGTAGTGACTTGCTAGCATTAAAAAAACATTATAAGTATATTAAATTATCAATGCTGAAGATGCAAGAACTAAACTTATATTTTAAGCAAATTAATTTCCAAATTGGGACCATATTTCCTAATTGTAGTCTGGTTCTTTGTTTTTAAAAGCTAACATAATCTTCGTTAAAATATATTTTATAATTGCCTTATGTGTTTAGAAATAACACACCTATCTTATATCTGTGCATCCTAGGGTTGGTGGTTAGACACAGGGGTCCAAACCTGGCAGATAGTTTGTATATGGAAAAAACTCTGATTTTAAATGTGCCAGCATACGCAATCTCCCCAAAGCTTGAGAGAGAAAATATAAAGCAAAGATCTACATTTCATGGAGTATAATGGGTAGAAGCTGTTCTAATCATTTCTTGCTCCTTTCCATATATTTACAAGCTATACAAAAAACAATTGGGTTGCATAACAGGTAAGCTAAAAATATACAACAAAAATATGTCGCATTTTCTTGATCTTACAAATGTTATTTTTTAAAAGTATTTGTAATATTTGTAAAATAATATCTGAAAGCCAAATAAGTTATTTTAAAACAGAACAGTCATTCTCCTCTCCCACCTAAAATGAATGTTGAGTGCATTTTGTCTTTCCATAATTAGAAATTGAATATTACATAAAATATTATATCTCAGTGTCTGAAACAGCTCTGGCTTTAATGAAAAGATGATGTTGGCATTGTCCAAAGCACTCACTATTGTTTTAGCTCTCTTACTGTTTTGCTGTGGTCTTATGTTTGGTTATACAAAACTGGATGAACATAGGATGTGGCAGTGAAAGAACTTATTGAGATATTAATGACCAACCTTTCTGAGACAATTTTGTTTGGAGTGCTGCAGTCTGAATTCATAGAAGCTAGTGAAATAACAGACATCTGACGATAGGATCTCAGCATGGATCTTGGCCGTCCTACTCTCTTGTCATCAAAATCTGGCTACAAGACAGAAAAGAGAAAACTATACTATTAACAAAGTTTGCATGTACTACACTGAATGACTCTTAGCTAGTTTCTGAGGATGATAGAACTATATGTTCTAAGAATGGATTTGCTGGAAATTGTTGATTAACCAAGATGCAGAATTCTAGTACTCTGATTTTGTTTCTGGATATGAACCTAGCCACTGGATTTTCAAACTAAGTGGGAGAATAACATTGCATTTTGGGAAAATATGTAGTTAACATCCTTGCACAGTTTGTTCTATGCTGAGAAAGGCAAGGATACACAACACATGCAAGGAACAAAAAGATACTGGAAGGAAACAGGCATGGCAGGGGGGGAAAAGCATACTTGCTTTATAAAATAGCTCTGGCCAATATATGCTACAAACTAGCATCCTTGCTACCTGTCTAGTCCTAAGTCTTGATGCCGCCTCCTTTTTATAGTCAACCTCCTCTTCCTCTCCCTGGATGTCGCTGTGCTGACTGCTTCAAACAGCGGGCAAAAAAGGTGGCAAAAGATAGGTTGATCAGGTCAGACTGCTCACTCTGGTCATACTGGCTATTCTATCTATTCCTATTCCTTCTAATCATATACTGGCAGGTCTTCAGTATACTCAGGGAAGAAGGGAGATTGACTGCAACCCTCATTCATTAGCCAATAGTGGTCATTGTAGCAGGAAACTGAGCTGGTTATTCATGTGTCTTATTTCTTCTTTCCACCAGTAATAGATGGAAACAGGAGACCATGGCTAGGGACAGACATTACACAGAAACCGGTTTCAGTGATCAGAAACTGGTTTAAACCTGTAACAGAACAGATGTTCAGTGCTCATAAACCAGTTTGAAAATGGCTGAAACTGGTTTCCAATATTACTGGTTTGAGACTTAAATGATTTGGGTCAAACTGGTTTATGCACTGTCTGTCTCAGACTCCTTCCTGGTTTAACTTAAACCAGAGTCCCCCATCATCCCAAATGCTTTGCAGCCCTGGGCTGAGCTGTCTGCTCCAGAGCAGGGATGACCCCACCTCTCTACTCCCTGGCTGGAGCTCCGGCAAAGATTGCAGGCACAGCAGTG
Source organism: Alligator sinensis (assembly GCF_000455745.1). Lineage (NCBI taxonomy): Eukaryota > Metazoa > Chordata > Crocodylia > Alligatoridae > Alligator > Alligator sinensis. Next base: position 1,089,293 of record NW_005842472.1, on the reverse strand, counting down.
TCTGCCTGGCTTCTCCCTGCCCCTTCCCTGCCCCCCTCCCCCAACAGAGTATGGACCATAGCCAGCATGTGGCCTGCTAGTTAATGCTGAGGTGTGTCTGTGTAAGGCAGACAGAACAGTGTCCGCTTAGGACTTTTTGGCGCTAATCAACAGCTCATCTGATAATGTCCTTCCATTCCTTCCTTGGAAAAAGTTGTTTAAGAAGACCTTGAACTAATGAGAGAGGCTTTTGTTTTCTTGATGAGGTACTAAACATTGTGTTATCAACTCCCTATTGGCTCCCTTGCTGGTCAGGAGCAGCGAGGGTGGAGGGGAACCCCTCCCTAATCAGAGCATCCTGAGAGGGCCTTGCAATGTGTAAGGGATGGGAGGGCTACTCTAGCACCCCCAGCTTCTAGCCTGAGCCACTGTAGGCATATACCTGCATTTTCTCAGTCCAGAGGGAATGTTTATGCACTTGCAAAGTGATTCAGCCTAGCCAGGTTAGACTAACCTGAAAAGATTGATTCAAATTCAGGTTTAGGCTTTTTGCCAGCAGTCTTTCCTGCCCAGAGCAGGGGGGCTGGACCTGATGATATCACGAGGTTCCTTCCAGTCCTAAACTTCTGTGAATCTGTGAATGTCTGTCCCTAGCCCATGTCTATATCAGTGACTGTAACCCCTGCCTTTCTTATTCTTATGCTGTGTTTTCTCATGCTGGCATGCAGCATTGAGGTTCAAACTTCTTGGCCAGTTTCCAGCACATATCTCAATATCTGCACTCATTTCCATTTTTGGGAAGTGAATTTGGCGATTGCAATTGAACTGTGCATTTAGACTTGTCCTCCTTTTTCTCAATTGATATATTCCCTGAAGAGAATTTTTAAGTGTGAACTTTCCACATTTAGTTCATCATAATTGTATGAAATATTACAGGTCTCAAAGCATTTCTGAACACAGACTTTGTGAACTACTTTCCGTTTTGTTTTAATTTTTCCTTAATAAATGCAAGAATAGTTTTTTAAAAATCCAAGACTCACAATGTTTAATAGTTACATAATAAAGTTCTTATTTTGATGGTTCAGATCATTTGGAATCTGTATGGAAACTGGTATAGAATCTCATATGCTGAACTCCCATGCTGCTAGTTTCTGATGCTGTCACTTTTCACTAAGGCTGTCAAGGCTCAGAAAAACCATGTATAGTTCCAAAGTTTATTTTGAAAATACTTTTTACAGTTTATGTTCACTGATAATTACTTCTCATTCCATGAGCTCCTAGAATATAGTGATAAGACACAATAGGTGCAACTACCCTTTAAATGAAAGAGCTCACACCAGCAGCCAGAAACAGAATGAAGGATGATAAAAAGGAAATGGTGCTGTATTTCAAACTAACTGGCTTCTCTTGAGTATGATAAAATGTCTTAAATACTACTATCTAGCAAGTATATTCATTTATGAGGAATTTCTTGAATAGCGATAAAATAATTCACCCTGTTGAATCATGTATCTTTGAATGTAATTACATTTCTAACAGCATACCCCACTGCTATGTTGAATACTGAACCTCAGAGTGAGTATGAGAGATATTTGCATCTAAAGAGTTACATTAGACCAGCTTGGACACTGACCATAAATCTCAAGAGATTAAATTAGATAGATAAACTGTCAGGGTTTATGTTTCAGGCAATACTGTGGACCCAGTTGAAAATGGGAGGCTTAGAAAAAGAGAGCATGTAGTAAAGGAGAGAAATAATATACTCTCTTGTGCCATATATAAAATCATACATAGATTGCTGTTTAGTTTTACAAAAGTTAATACAAACAGGTGGTGAGGGGGGCAGCATACAATAACATTGCAGAGAGCAGGTTATAGAAAAATACTCAGATAAATGCCTGGAATTGCATAGTTTGGGGTCCCAGCACAGAATAGCACCAAAAGCATAGGTAAGAAATTGTCCACTTTAATTTTTTCTCTAATCAAATTTGAATGCAGTACTACATAATTTCCCAAACAACGAGTATCTAATTTCTGAAACCAACAAACTGTTAAAACAATATTCAGACATTTAAGTGGTTTTATTTGAGAGGTGACTGGAAGACATTGTGATTAGATTTATCCTTTAACTTCCCACTTCTTACTAGTTTAGGTCACAGCTATTATTTATGATAATATCACACACAATCAGTGTTTGCTTTAAAACAGGTTTAGAATTAGCTAAGTGCAGGGAGCTATGGGCACTAAGTGTAGATCAAAGCTCTGAACCACTAAAAATTACAGAGAGGGGGGGAAAAGTATGTCATAACATTTTTTCAGAGTATTTGTTTCTATTTCTTTCTAGTGTCAAAAAGGAATGCAGTTTTAATAGGGATGGGGAGAGATTACAAATCTCAGAATGAGGGATGTTTAATGCATCAGGGAATTAATTAACTCCTCTGACTAAAATTCAGAGAGGTACTTGGCTGTTTAAAATTCAGGTCACAGTAACTTCAGATCATAGGACAGTCCTTAAGTAACACAAGTGCAGGAGGTGCTTTGCTTATATGAAAAGTACAGGCAATGTTCTAAATAAACGGAAAGTGTAGGAGTGAGGAGGGACATAAAAGAAGAACCTTACCAATTCTCTGACTCCATACTGTTTTTCTACTTTAACCTTTAAGTGCTTGAAACACTCCTCCATACGCTCATGGAAAGGACGAAGGTTTTCAGAAACCCTTCTTTCATGAATCTTAATTCCTGCCCCAAGGAAAGGTAGCTTGAAAAAATAAGAAGTGAGAATGTTACACTGGTGTGACAACCCCTCTCCTTCTATGCACAGAATCTGCCAAGTCAACTACAAAATCTTTACTGCTACTTGTAATATATTTGTCAGCTGGTTTCATTACTCCCTAGAAACTGGTAGAGCTCTGAAAAGCAGGCTTCCTGGGTAAAGTGTTGGAGTTGGCTGGATTAGAGTACTACCTCAGGGTCACTGTTTCACACCCCTATTTATATATTTTAATGTTTGTTCCATTATGTTATGCAATTGAAAAGCCTATGTGGAAGTCTCCGGTAAAACTTGTAGTTCTTCTCAAAGAACAGCGGTGCAAGATGAATCACAAAACCAAACCCCCTTTTGACAAGCCATGCAAGGTCATCCAAGATACTAACTGGGTGTATCTACACGTGTAATTACTCCAACGCAATAAATGCCAGCACAGTTTGCACTAGAGTCAGCTGCTCCTGGGTGCAGTGTTTACTTGTGTACCTGGGATCACAGCAATTTGAGTCATGGCAGAGTAGCCCCAGGTTCTGGGTGGCAGCATTGGGTAGCGTTGGGGTCGACTGGGGCACAATGATGTTACAGTGCAGGGCTAGCCAGCAGGCAGCACCCATACTGTAGCTTCTTTGTGTCCTATCCAGCCCCAGGCACCATCTACACGTGTGCTGCAGGAGCCTAAATTCTTCCGCCATAGGATAGTTTCATTGTTTCATAGATGTTAGGGTCGAGAAGGGACCTATTAGATCATCAAGTCCAACCCCCTGCCCTGGGCAGGAATGAGTGCTGGGGTCAGATGACCCCAGCCAGGTGTCTGTCCAATCTCCTTTTAAATACCTCCAAGTAAGGGGACAGCACCACCGCCCTTGGAAGCTTATTCCATATTTTGGCAACCCTCACTGTAAAGAATTTTTTCCTGGTGTCCAATCTGAATTTGCTCTCTTCCAGTTTGTGGCCATTATTTCTAGTTACCCTGACAGGCACCCTGGTAAACATTACATCCCCTATTTCTTGCTGGGCCCCCCTAATGAGTTTGTAGGTGGCCACGAGAGCATCTCTCAGCCTTCTCTTGCAGGGGCTGAAGGGGTTCAGGTCTCCCAATAGGTCCACATAGGGTTTTTTCTGTAGGCCTCTAACCAGATGAATAGCCCTCCTCTGAACCCTCTCCAGGGCATCCACATCCCTGAAGTGCGGTACCCAAAACTGGATGCAGGACTCCAGCTGCAGCCTGACCAATGCCGCATAGAGGGGAAGTATCACCTCCCTAGACCTGTTTGTGATGCACCTGCTTATGCAAGAAAGGGTGTGGTTAGCTTTACTTATTGCCTCATCACACTGGTGACTCATGTTCATTTTGGAGTTGACTGCAGTTTCCCGGACAGCACTATCCTATGATGGAGTTCATTAATTTACTGCACCCTAATATGGGTGCACACATAGACAGAGATGCTTTGCTGCAGAGCTAATTAGTCAACTTTGCAGTAAAGCGCATGTGTAGATGCACCCATCATCTGCTAATAAAGGTACTTGCCATTTTTTTAATCGCTGAATGAAAAATGCCATTTTTTAATCACTGAATATGGGTGTGTGTGGGGGGGGGGGGGGAGGGGGGAATCCAAAGGACTGCCCAACTTCAGCTTCAGAGTCCTCATTTCTCTTCAAAATCCAGCAGTAGGTGTTTCAAAGCCTGGACAGACAAGGCATTTACATTGGTATAACTTGTACCAGTTTTGCAGTCCAATGTAAACTGTGCTGGAATCTTCAGTGACCAGCAATGCAGATATCCCAGGGTAGCTGGATGGAATAAGCAGCTATTACAGCACTTTAATAACTGCCTCTCTCTCAAGTAGCAGTGTTAGGGTCCCAACGCATGTTATATTTAAGATGTGGTTAACAGATTAATTGTAACTTAAGTAGTAACTGGTCACACATGCACACACTTTTTAAGGTACAATAATGCAGTAAATTCAGTATCACACTTTAAATTTAACATGTGACTGGGAACTGAGTCTAAAGTCAGTTAGAAAGCAAAGCAGGGTGGTATCTTAAAGACCAACTCGTTCAGACAGGCAAGTTTTTAACTGCGGCAGCCTGCTTTGTCAGATGATGTCAACTACGACACCTTATGCCTGTCTGAATGAGTTAGTCTTTACAGTGCCATCCTGCCCTGCCACTTCAGGTGAGGTAAAAACTAGTGACACTTATACTGGTGTACACCTCCATAAATGTGTTCTCTCTCCAGGTCATTAGCCACCTATCCCAGCATCCATTCCCTCTGTGAAGTTTAAAAACTAGGTTAGCAATGGTCCTGTCTGTCCTGGCAAGTGATAATCCTTTCTTCATTGAAGTCTCTCTACTGCTGGGTTACAAGAAATGATGAGTTTATTTACAAGCACAAATGAGAGTCTCACAGTGAAACAAACCCTTCTTTTTCAGTTCTTCTTGTTTCTATTTTCTCCTGGCTTTGTTACACTCCTGCATGAGCTTCATCTCCAGGATAGAGCTCATGTCTCTATTCTACCTAACATAGGTTCAGGTGTTGTATAAATAATAATAAACAGACATGGCTATGCAGTGAACCCTGAGCCCTTTTCTCTTCACCCTTGAGGGCACCTTGCTCCTGAGTCCTTAAAATTTGAGATTTATTCAATATACTCCTAACTTTATTTCTGCAAGTAACCTTTCTGCTGCATTTCCAAAACCTTTTAATCAGTTCCAAGTAATGTAGGTTTTGTATAGTCCACTTAGATTTCCATTTTCCTTTATTGTGTGTTGACGCTGTGAACACTATGAATAGTATATACATGTAACTCTCTTTGCCCTCACCACATTTTAGGGAAGTTCATTCATAGTGTGATTCTTAAAAGTATATTACTAAAACACATCTATTATGGATCTGGTACCGCTCTGTAGTAGTAGTAGTAGTAGTAACTGAATGTGTTTGAATTACAGTACTTGTGCTTCAGGGCACATTGTATTCAATCTGAGGTGAAGAACAAAGTTTGCAATTTTTTTAGTGGAATCTGGACATCCATGAAGTGTTTTAGAATATGAGCACATGAACAAGCACCACAAAGTAAATTAAATTCATTGTAAAGTAAGCTGCCACAAGTTAGCCTTCATTTACTATGGGGTAAGAATATATACTTGTGCACTTATTACAGACCAGCTCCTTGCAAATGATTCAGATATTGCAATATTCCTGACTTGTTTGGTCCTTTGATGTTGTATTTTACAGTAACTTGTGCATGAGTCTGTGCCCTTAGACTGTATCAAGAGGAGAGAATACTGAACAAATGTGGTAAAAATATGAAACTTGGTAACCATTTACCAGCGAGCTCCACAATGGAAACAATGAACATTGAAGGTGCTAGGAGGAAACTTAAAAAAATGTATTTGGAAACTTTATTTCTGGATTGGAGCCTGGAACTGGTACAAAAGTCTTGCTGCTACCCACCTACAAAATAGATATAAACCTTCACTGCCTCACAGGGTGGTGGTGAGTCATAATCAGTGACACGAAGTATATAATATATAGAGAGAGATGAAAGGTATCACGACAATATTTGTAATAGAATTTCTACTTA